>NC_090656.1:118489960-118584960 GCF_040937935.1 Hyperolius riggenbachi
GACACGACCCTTGAGAGAACGAATTGCTGAGCATTATAGGGGTGCTGGATGGTTGACTACGGAAGTATCAAATGTGGCAAAGCATTTCCGCCAGGTACACCAAGCAGGGTTGCTCGCCAGTGATCTCGAATTCGAATTTTCCCGTGATCACGGGTAGTTTTTTATGAATCCAGAAGTCGAATTCGAAGATCGATACCAATCACGAATTCAAATTCGATTGTATCAGTATTTTACTATCGAATTCGGCCGTGATCAAGGGTGTTAAACCCATGATCACGAATTCGGATTCAGCTACCGTCTCCCAAAACCCACTGAATTTAAGGGTTAATAGCAAAGCCCCCTTAAATGCCAGAATCACCAAATTTGCAGGTTATGTTAAGAAGAAAAGTGGGAGCAAGGGGAATTTTTTTTTTTTCAAAAAGACCTTATACTTTTTGAGAAAATCGATTTTAAAAGTTCAAAGACAAAAACGATATATTAAGGCCTCTTTCACAATGGGACGTTGCGTTTGATGTGACGTTAAGGTCGCAAAACGTGCCCCATAACGCAACGCATGTTAGTTTTGAAGTTGGACGATATATTGAACAGCGTTATGTGTCTCTTGGTGCGCCATTTTCATTGCATACTGATAGAACGAAAACGGCGCATGCGTCACATTTAAAAAAAAGAAAACATTACTGAGCATGGCATGTGCAAACAGTCTAACGTAGCTAATAACGCATACAATGCACAAAAGCAGCACTTTCTAAATATTGCTACAAGTTACACACAACGCAGCGTGTGCACTGTGAATGTCGCACAGACTTTGTATTTTTGTGCGTTACTCTGCATTATTCCTTTTTATAACGTGCGACTTTAATGCCGCACTGTGAAAGCAGCCTTAAATGCCGGTCAATGACAGATCGTGGGGAAATATTTCCCAGCAGTTAATAGCAAAGGCCCCTTACATCCTAGCAACACCAAATTTGCAGGATATGTTAAAAAAATTGTGGGAAACATTATTTAAAAAAAATTAACCATTTTTATTTGTGGAAAATGTTCTGAGTGTGGGAAATCTGTAAAAAAAATGGTCCCCCTTCCCGAGCCTCTGTAACCCCTTGTCCCCATGCAGGCTGGGATAGCCAGAATGTGGAGCCCCGGCCGACTGGGTCTTCGCACCCTGAGCTATACCAGTCCGCATGGTCCATGGTATGGGGGGGGGGCTCCGGAGGAGAGGGGCGGCCAAGTCTTCCCCTCTCCCCCCGAGCCCTTGTCCAATCCATGGACAAGGGGCTCTTCCCCACCTCCGGTGCCCCAGGAGGAGGTGGGGGGCGACGACTCCCTGGTGGGGGTGTCCCCTTTAAGAAGGAGACCCCAGATGTCCACCCCCCTGCCATGAGAAATGAGTATACGGGTACAAAGTACCCCTTACCCATTTCCACAAAGGGTTAAATGAAATAAAAACACAACCACGAAAAAAGTATTTTAATATTCTTAATTAACCAGAAATACTTACCTGTACCTTTAAAAAAAATGTTCCCATGTCCTTGGTAATGATCCAACAAAAACAGTATCCTCCAATCTTGCAATCTTCAATTACCTTGATTGAAGCTCTCCCACTGCAATTAGCTATACCATACCTTAGAATGCGTCCTGCCAAAGCATAGCGCCAGCTCCCGCTGTCCTCCCTGCCTCCTCACCTGTCACCTCACCTAGCCTGGCACCTGGTGCACCAGGTGCCAGCCTAGGTGAGGGTGACAGGTGCAGGCAGGTGGGGAGAGACAGTGGGAGCCGCATTGCTATACGTCCGCAAAGGACGCATTCTAAGCTATAGTAACTGACTCATGAAAGAGCCGGTTCTTTTTGTATTTTGTAATCGGCTCTGAACTGATTCATTCGATTCAATACAAAAAGAACCGTCTCATTCATGAGCCGATTACTATAGATTAGAATGCGTCCTGTGTGGACGTATAGCAGTGCGGCTCCCGCGGTCTCTCCCCTCCTGGCTGCACCTGTCACCCTCACCTAGACTGGCACCCGGTCCACCCATGGGTTATAAATCAAGCAAAAAGAAATTTTGTCCGTAAAAATGAACCTGATTAACCCCTGTAGGTGCCAGCACTAGTATAAAACATACTAGAAAAAAGAAAGAACCATAACCAGTCAAGCTGCACTCAAAAAAAAGTGACATTTTAATACCAAAAAATATGCTTCACTTAAAAATATGCTTCACACTGTTAATCAGACGAACAAAAATCTGAAAAAATATGGGTATGGTTGCATACATATCACAATACATGTTAGACCTAATAAGCCTCATTCCTATCTAGTGCAAAGTATAAGCCCGTATATCACCCCGCCACAACATACACATTAATGTTGGCATAAATAGGCCACCCTCTTCCGAAAAAATCAAGGCAGTCTATAGCATAATAAAAGACTTCATATCTTCATCATGGAAAAAACCAACATGTCCATAGGACGCATTATAAAACTGCATAACGGCTTATTAGGTCTAACATGTATTGTGATATGTATGCAACCATACCAATATTTTTCAGGTTTTTGTTCGTATGATTAACAGCGAAGCATATTTTTAAGTAAAGCATGTCTCTTGCTAATAAAATTTCACCTGTTTTGAGTGCAGCTAGACTGGTTATGGTTCTTTCTTTTTTCACTAATAAATTAGAAATGGAAGCTCTCAGTTATTCCTTATACTGGATACACACGGTTCGTTCCCGCACTTGATTCCCGTCGATGCACCGCTCGATTCCCGTCGATTCGTTTATTTCCGACATGTCCGATTCGCGTTTCGATGGATCGGTAGGTCGATTTGCTATACTTTACATGGCACTCAACCTAAAAATCATCGAAATGCACTCTGAAATGTTCGGGAATAATCGATTCGTCAGGAATCGAGCGGCGCATTCGATGCGGGAACGAACCGTGTGTATTCAGCATTAGGTTGGAGTCAAACAACATTTGAATAATAACATAATTACTACTAGCACTGAAAAATGATTGTAAAGTAAGCCAAATCTGAATCTAACGTTATAGTTTAAACTTTCATCAAGAAAGGAACTGCCTGACTAACAGGTCCAACCCTTTGGAAAGATGTTTTATCAACTATTGCTGCCCTGCAGTTCTTTACTTTCTACCTCACAATAAAGTCCTGTATAAGCTAGGGTTTTTATGTTGTCTCCAAAGATTCATTACTAGCTTTTATTCATAATCACTATCAAAAAGTATCATTCTCTAACTGTAGAGAGCATATTGTCTTGTTACTGTCACTGTCCAACAGAGGGGCTCAAAATCTAATCCCTACCATAGTCATATATCTATGTATGTATTGTATGTATGTATCGTAGTCTATCCAAGCCAATTAACTTGTCTGTATGTGGGAGGAAATTGGAGTGCCTGCAGGAAACACATGCAGACACAAGAGGAACATACAAATGCCATACAGATAGTACTGTGTGTGGGATTCGAACCAGGGACCCAGTGCTGCAAGAGTGCTAACCACTATGCCACCATGCTGCCCAATCAAAGCCTTCTTCTGAAAATCTTAAGGAACAAAAACAATCCCTTCAATTAGCTTTGGGGAACAACTTTGAGGTAAATACATACGTGCCTCTATCTTCAAGCCAGAAGAAGAAGTAGGGCCCTGCCCCCAGGGCCAGTCCAAGCAAGAAGAAGGGGTCGGTCCAAGCAAGAAGAAGAAGTAGCGCCCTGCACCCACGGGCTGTCCTACACTTGCCGCTGAGCTGAAGGGGGTAGCGGGCAGGAAGGGGGTATTGGGCACAGAGGCAGGGAGGGGGGGTCGGACCCCCCCCTCCCTCACCTGGGTCCCCCATCTGTGCTCCCCCTCTAGCTTAAGTTCAGCAGCAGCCACCGCTATTAGTAAGAGGCAGTGGGCGGGGATGACTCACCTCTTCTGCGTTCCAGTGTGTGTTCCACTGTCGTCACTTCCTGCAATGCCGTCCACTTACAATACAGTGGGCAGCATTGAAGGAAGTGACGACAGTGGAACGCACGCTGAGACAAATCAACTTTAAATCCTTTCATGACAATCTGTTATGGAGGGCAAGTCTGCCATCCATTCAAGTAAAAGGTATGCACTGACTGCCAGGTATAATAAAATGTGCAGTCAAAGATGCAGCGAAAGGTATGCAGTGACTGCAAACAGCTGTTTGTGTAGTGATGGCTGTGCTGGACTGATGCGCACCATGGCGAGAGTGCAGGTGATGGCAGCTTCCCAACCCCCCCCCGCCGAGACACTCATATAGCCGGCGGTCAGTGCTTCATTGTGATATGCAAACCCCTTTACCGCGGCAAGGTAACGATCACGAAGGGGAATTGGCACATGTACATACGTTTTGTTTTGTTGTTTCAGCTGCAGTGCTGTTGCAGCCAGAAAAATTAGGCAGACATGTACACACACCATAAAAATTATTATAGCGGCCGCTGCTAGCAGTGACCTTAAAAATTCAGGAATCCGCCTGGAGTCCTGGACCCTGTTGGTGGTGGCGGAGAAGGCAGTCAAGCTGCCTGCAGGCAGAGATGCTGTGTGGGGAGCGACTTAGTCTTGGGGTAGGCAGCCAGACACATGGCGTGCAGGCAGAGATGCTGTGTGTGGGGACTGACTTAGTCTTTGGGTGGGCAGTAGCCCTCCGGGATCCATGCCTCATTCAATTTGATAAAGGTGAGGTACTGTACTGAACACTTTTTTGACTTGGGCGACTTCTCTTCTCGGTGACAATGCCTCCAGCTGCACTGAAGGTCCTTTCTGACAGGACGCTTAAGGCAGGGCAAGACAGAAGTTGGATGGCAAATTGTGACAGCTCTGGCCACAGGTCAAGCCTACGCACCCAGTAGTCCAAGGATTCATCGCTGCTCACAGTGTCTACATCCACACTTAAGGCCAGGTAGTCGGCATGTAGGACATCACCATGAGATCGCTAGAGCGTCCTGTCCTTGTCTGCGTGGACTTGGAAGAAGGATTACTGGCAGTGGTACCTTTATTCCGTTGTGCTGTGACATCACCCTTAAACGCACTGTAAAGCATAGTTGCCAGCTTGTTCTGCATGTGCAGCATCCTTTCTGCCTTCAGGTGAGTTGGTAACCTCTCCTCCACTTTGTACCTATACCGAGGGTCTAGTAGCGTGGCCACCCAGTAATTGTCATTCCCCTTCAGTTTTTTTATATGGGGGTCCCTCAACAGGCTGGACAGCATGAATGATGCCATCTGCACAAATTTGGATCCAGATGTACTATCCATCTCCTCTTGCTCTTCCTCAGTGATGTCAGGTAAGTTCTCCGCCTCCCCCCAGCCACGAACAATACCACTGGAACGTTGAGCAGCACAAGCCCCCTGTGACGCCTGCTGCAGTTGTTCTTCTGCCGCCTCCTCCTTCTCCAAAAAAAACCCACCTTCCTCATCATCTGACTCCTCTTCCCCACACGACTCTTCCTCCTCCTCCTCCCCCCTCTGTGCTGCCGCAGGTTTTTAGGAAACATTTGGTTCTGATGAGAATTAATCCCACAACTCTTCCTCCTGTAACTGTTCCTGTTCACGCTCCTCCATAGCTTGATCCACCACTCTACGCACGGCACGCTCCAGGAAGAAAGCATACGGAATCAAGTCGCTGATGTCGCCTTCACTGCGACTCACCATGTTTGTCATCTCCTCAAACGGTCGCATAAGCCTGCAGCCATTTCGCATGAGTATCCAGTTCTTCGGCCAGAACATCCCCATCTCCTCAGGACATCCTGTAAGCCTGGGTACTTACACACAAATCTCTGAATTATGAGATTTAGCACATGTGCCATGCAAGGTACATGTGTCAACTTTCCCAAATTCAAAGCCAAAATGAGATTGCTGCCATTGTCACACACCACGTTGCTGATCTCCAGTTGGTGCGGAGTCAGCCACTGATCCACCTGTTTGTTAAGAGCAGCCAGGAGAGCTGCTCCAGTGTGACTCTCCGCTTTGAGGCAAGACATGTCTAAGATGGTGTGACACCGTCGTACCTGGCATGCAGCATAGGCCCTGGGGAGCTGGGGCTGTGTAGCTGGAGAGGAGATCACAGCACCAGTAGAGTTGAACTGCCACTCAGCCAAGGAGGAGGAGGACGACGACGACAGCGAACAGGATGTAGCAGGAAGAGAGGAGGTGGCAGCAGGCCTGCCTGCAAGCCGTGGAGGTGTCACAACTAGGTCCGCTGCACAGCCACGTACTCCCTGCTTGCCAGTGGTCACCAGGTTGACCCAATGGGCTGTGTAAGTAATGTACCTGCCCTGACCGTGCTTGGCAGACCAGGCATCCTTGGTCAGATGGACCCTTGACCCAACGCTGTGTGCCAGAAATGACACCACCTTTCAACTTCACTGTACAGTTTGGGTATCGCCTTTTTGGAGAAATAATTGTGGCCTGGGGTCTTCCACAGCGGTGTCCCAATGGCCACAAATTTTCAGAAGGCCTCAGAGTCCACCAGCTGGTATGGTAACAGCTGGCGAGATAACAGTTCCGTTCAGCCAGCTGTCAGACGCCGGGCAAGGGGGTGACTAGCAGACATTGGCTTCTTCCTCTCAAAAATTTCCCTCACGGACACCTGGCTGCTGCTGTGGGCAGAGGAGCAGGAAGCGCTCAAGGTGAGAGGCGATGTGGTGGAGGGTTGCTGTGATTGTGAAGGTGCAAGGGAGAAAGCGGCTGAAGATGATGCACCTGAAGGAGGAAGAGGAGAAGGAGGGTGGCTTTGCTTTTATGTGCTGCTTTTCCTCTGGCGCTCTTCCCATTGCAGTTTGTGCCTTTTTTCCATGTGCCTTCATAAGGCATTTGTCCCTACGCGGCTGTTGGCCTTTCCACAGCTCAATTTTTGGTTGCAGAGAGAACAGATGGCATTGCTCTGGTCTAAGGCAGACAAACTAAAACATTTCCAAACCGCTGAGCCCCCCTGGGGTGATGGCACTATGGTAGCATCAGCAGCTGACGTTGAAGGGCATGTTGGCTGGCTGTCCATAGGTGGTGATACATGGCGCTGGACACTGCCACCAGCTGTTTCTGACGATGAGCTTCCCCTGCTTCTTTCAGCAACTCGTTTTCTCCTACTCCTCTCTGACTCCCCCTCTGAACTGTCCCCTTGGTCATCTTGTCTCTTAGGATCCCACGTGGCATCCATATCATCATAATCATCCTCCCCAGCTTTGCTTGCCTCAGACACCTCATAAACGGCACCAACAGCAGGTACGTCATCATCCTCCTCCTCACACGTTATGTCCATAGTGTCGTCTAACACAGACATATGAGGTGGTATAACTTGCTTAGCGCCTTCATCTGGTTGTAACAATAATGTCTTTGAATCAGTTAATTCCTCACCAAATAACTCCTGCGAAGTGTCAAATGCAGCGGATGTGGTGCTTGTAGTAGTGCTGGTGGCTGCCAAAGATGAGATGTTCTGTGTTAAATAGTCAACCACGTCCTGACAATCTTGGGAGTTGATGGGACGTGCCTTCTTCTGAGCACTGTACTTTGGTCCAGGGCCACACGAAATCACATCAGCACGACCTCGAACAGACCTGCTGGGTGTCCTGCCTCTGGGTCTGCCTCTGCCTCTACCTGTTTTGTCCATATCGGGGGGATGCAGTGAAAGGTATGCAATGACTTGACTAATACAATGTGCAGTCACACAGGTGCAGTGAAAGGTATGCAGTGACTGGTATTACAATACAATGTACAGCTGTCACACAGGTGCAGTTAACAGGTATGCACGGACTGGTATATTACACAGCGTGCGGTCACACAGGTACTGTGAACAATTATGCGATGACTGGTATTACAAATTTGCAGCTGTCACACACACAGGTACCGGGAACAGGTGCAGTGACACTGTGTGCAGTTACGTAGGTAGGTAGGTGCACTGAACAACAGGTGGGTATGCAGTGATTGGTATTACAAATGGGCACATGTCACACACACAGGTACCGTGAACAGGTGCAGTGACATTGCAAGCGCTCACGGGGGTAGGAAGGTGCACTGAACAACAGGTGGGTATGCAGTGATTGGTATTCCAAATGTGCACCTGTCTCACACACACACACACACACACACACACACACGTACCGTGAACAGGTACAATGACACTGTGTGCGGTCACGTAGGTAGGTAGGTGCACTGAACAACAGTTGGGTATGTAGTGATTGGTATTACAAATGTGCACCTGTCACACACACACAGGTACCGTGAACAGGTGCAGTGACACTGTGTGCGGTCACGTAGGTAGGTAGGTGCACTGAACAACAGTTGGGTATGCAGTGATTTGTATTATAAATGTGCACCTGTCTCACACACACACACAGGTACCATGAACAGGTGCAGTAATTCCTACTGTGCCTGGCAGTGGCACAGTAGGAATTACCAAGGCTGTATATGCAACAGAAGTGTCTGCGGGACACACACACAAAAAAAAATAGATCACAAGAACAACATTAGCTCTCAAAAGACCTGTTGAGGATGAGGAGTGCTTTTTAGCAATAAGATCAGCAAGAAGGAGCAACCTAACAAGCCTAACACAAGAGCTTAACTAAGCTTTCCCTATGTCAGCAGCAAGGTTCTCTCCCTTCTCTAATAACTGCAGCCACACGAGTGAGTGAAATGGCTGACGCTGCCTGCGTTTTAGAATTGGGGGGGCTCTAGGAGGGAGTATAGACTGATTGACTACACTGTGCCTGCTGACTGTGATGTAGAGGGTCAAAGTTGACCCTAATGATGTAGTATAGGGGGCGGGTCGAACTCACGTTCAATTGCGAACGCGAACCACTGAAGTTTGCGCGAATAAGTTTGCATGCGAACCGTTCGGGCCATCTCTACTGGTGGTGGTGCTCATCCAAAATTCGGGTATCCGAACTACCCAGATAATCCAAACTTTTTCCACTATCCGAACTTTGAATAGCAATTCGGATATTTTTTAAAATTCGAAAGCACTTTTCGAGCAAACTTCCCATCTGAAATCCGAAATCCTGGCAGATAGTTCAGATATCAGAGCAGATGCCAAAATCACCTTCAATGGCAAAAATCCCTTCCGAAGGCCTTCAGGCCGAGAAAGAGAGATAGAGAAAGAGATAGGGAGAGAGAGAGAGAGAGAGAGAGAGAGGAGAGAGAGAGAGAATTTTGAGCACTTTAAAGACCACTTCCGGTTTCTTATCCGGATATCCGAATCTATTTGGATTTCCCGGATAGAGGGTTCGGATATCCGATTCTATTCGGATTCCGAAAAGTTCGGATTCGGTTATCCGATTCGAATCCGGATATTTGGGTATCCGGATCCAAATCAATTTGGATTTAAAAAAAGGGGTATCCGAGCACCCCTGCTGGTTTAGTGAATGTGCTCCAGTCATGAGCTTATTATCAAGTAATGTCTTGTTCACCTTATATATTTTTCACGTCTTCATCTTATGGTGACTGCATTAACACCTTGATGAAAATTTTTGATGCCAAATAAATATTTTTTAAAGAATTATTAGGAGGCAAAAAGTGAGAAGGGACAACCCCACCCACAACATTTATACCGCTTGCCTTCTTGATGTATGTCTTATTTTGATGTCATCAAAGGGCACAGATGGCAGGTGGACAGAATGGTGTCAATTCATCAAGGCTGTTCGATAAACAAAAAACAAGTCAGGAAAATACCACATTCGGTATTTTAGAGACTTTTGTGTGCTAATTCATCAATATTTTCACAGGTGCGGTAGAAGTTCTGTAATTTACTGAAGCCCATTGTCGATAACAGCAGAAGAGTGTGTGCAGAGACAGCATTACAGTAGTAAGAGGCTTCCGGACATCCCTTTAGATGTACATGTTTTGTTATATTGTTGGTTATACTGCCTCTGTACGCTTTAAATCTGTTCATTGGTCTTTGTTAACATTTTATTTAACTGTCACAGCTTAGATTTACACATGCCCTGTGTAAGGCCTCACATAGTATCTGTTCACAAATCATTCAAACAATCCGAGGTCGGTACAGGAGGCGATCAGAGAGTACTCGGTTTCCAGGCAAGGGTCGGTACACAAATCCAATATAACAGAGAAGCACCCAGCAATAAGCACACAGCCAAAGCTATCACGGGCAATGACAGGAAGCACTCAGCAGGTTTAAATACTACATGCAACCAATCAGTGGCCAGCCACATGCACACAACAGCCAATCACACGCAGGCATTAATCAGCTGACAGTGAGATCAGCTGATACAGATGATCACAACAGGTCAGCTGACCCACCCAGTACTGACCAGCAAACCTTTCTGACAGTATCAGCCATAGCACAGTGGTCAAGCCCACCACCTCCGACGTGGGAGACCAGGGCCTAATCCCAGGCAGGGTTAGCAACCATCTCACACATTATTTAAATAAAACCCCTGCCTAAGCATCAGCTGACTATCCTGTCAGCTAACACTACCTCTGTCGCCGCTTCAGACCATACTGCGGCCGAGAGGAGTGGACCCTTACAGTACCCCCCCCCCCTTTGAGAAGTGGTCTCCGAACACTACAAGCAAGGTTTATCTGGAAACCTGGAATAAAATTCCAATATCAAATGAGTGGCATGCATCTGTTTAGCTGGAACCCAAGATCTCTCCTCAGGACCATACCCCTTCGAATCTATTATTATTATTATTATTATTATTTAGTATTTATATAGCGCCAACATATTACGCAGCACTGTACAGTGTATATCTATACTAAATTAAAGAGAATTTCTGACTATACAAGATTCTAGAATTCTCAATATCTCGTATTTCAATTCTCCATCGGTCTCGACAGGAGGAGGAGGAGAGTTGGATGGATTGACATTGACGGCAGATTTTAACAAGGACACATGGAAGGAATTAACTCCTTTAACAGAAGGAGGCAACTTGACTCTATAGGCTTGATTCACAAAAGAGTGCTAACTGTTAGCACGGGCGTTTTTGCACGAATTTTCGCATTGCGCGCGAAACTATAACGTTTTCGTGCACAAACGTGAATTTTCCCACGAAATCGATATCGTTTTCTTGCAAACATTCGTGTAAACTTTATAGTTTCGCGCGAAAACGCCCGTGCTAACAGTTAGCACTCTTTTGTGAATCAAGCCCTATAAGTAACATTGTTTATTTTTTCTCAAATTGGATATGGCCCAATAAATTTAGGTCCCAACTTAGTTGACGTCTGTCGGATAGCAATATTGCGAGTGGACACCCAAACTAAGTCTCCTGGAGAAAATTCTGGTTCAGAAGAACGCTGCACATCAGCAAATAATTTTTGTCGGCCAACAGCAACCTCAAGATTCTCTTGAACTTATTTCCAAACCACAGGAAAATGACTAAACCAACCATCAAGAGTGGGAAGATCAGAGGGTGGCCCTGAGAGAGAGCAGAATCTAGGGTTCAGACCGAAAACTATTTGAAATGGAGACATCTTGGTGGAACTATTGGTTAAATTATTCATATCAAACTCTGCAAATGATAAATACTCAGCCCAACTTTCCTGAGAATTTGCTACAAAACATCTCAAATATTGCTCCAAAGATTTATTTGTTCTCTCTGTCTGGCCATTGGGGTGTGGGTGAAACCCAGAAGAGAGGGACACCGATATTACAAGGCAAGAACAGAAAGCATGCCAAAATCGGGAAACGAATTGTACTCCACGATCAGATACAACATTTTCAGGAATTACATGCAACCTGAACATGTTATCAATAAAAATTTGTGCTATTTCCCGAGCAGATGGAAGTTTAGGTAAAGGCACAAAATGACACATTTTACTAAACCTATCAACTAACTAAACCATAACAATATGAGTCCATGGTTTTTCAGGAATAGGCAGAGGTTGAAGAAATCCCTGAGGCGAGCTCTGCAAGGATTCACTTCGAGCACAGACTGGACATGCTTTCACAAAGGCAATGGTGTAATTGTTTAAAGAAGGCCACCACACTAACCCTTTAAGCAACTCAAGTGTTTTCTTTTCACCTGGATGACCAGTAGTCTTGCTATCAGGCAACTGTTTCAATACCTATAACCGGAGATGTAAAGGCACGAATAAACAATCAAATGGTTTGGCTGGAGGAGCTTTACCCTGAAACTGAAATAACTGAGCAGAAAGATCAGGAGACAATTTACAATTAATTACTGCAGTAGATATACTGTACATGTTTTAGGTAAAATGAAGTCTGGACTTTCTGACTATACAGTTTGTTTCTCAAACCTACGAGATAAAGTGTCTGCCTTGATATTCTTAGGAACCTGGCTTGTAAGTAATTGTGAAATTAAAACGAGAGAAGAACAGGGCCCACCTTGCCTGATGTGAATTTAACCCCTTGGCATTCTCATTATACTCCAGGTTTTTGTGGTCAGTATATACAGTAACAGGATGAGTAGCTCCTTCCAACCAATGTCTCCACTCCTCAAAAGCTAATTTAACTGCCAAAAGTTCCCTTTTCCCAATAGCATAATTATTTTCTGCTGCAGAAAACTTCCTAGAAAAGTAGGCACAGGGATGTAGACGCTCAGGACCCCCAGAGTATTAGGATAGCACTACCCCAACCCCTGATTCTGAAGCATCAACTTCTATGATAAAAGTTTTCTGAACTTCTGGATGTATCAAGACAGGAGCGGAACAGAAAGCTTTTTTCAAGTCAAAAGCCTGGATGGCAGAAACATCCCATACTGAGGGATCAGCCCCTTTTTTTGGTAAGATCTGTGAGTGGGGCCACTGTGGAAGATACATTTTTGATAAACTTTCTATAAAAATTAGCAAATCCTAGAAAACGCTGCAATTACTGACAACTTTTTGGGATCCATGTATAGGCCTAACACTGAGATGACATAACCCAAAAAGGATACTTGTTGTGTTTCAAAAATACATTTCTCTAATTTGGCATATAAACAATTCTCTCTTAATTTCTGCAGGACCTTTTTTACATGGATACGATGACTGGATAGTGAAGGAGAGAAAATTAAAATATCATCCAAATACACGACAAATTTCCCCAGGAAATCACAAAATACATAATTTACAAAATCTTGGAAGACAGCCGGAGCGTTACACAAACCGACGGGCATTACTAGATACTCATAATGCCCGTCTTTAGTGTTGAAGGCCGTCTTCCACTCATCTCCCTGTCTAATCCTGATTAAATTATAGGCTCCTCTGAGGTCAAGTTTAGAAAAAACGTTTGCAACAGTAACCTGTGTAAATAAATCATAAATGAGTGGAAGTGGATATCTTTTTTTATAGTGATCTTATTAAGACTAATCAATACAAGGTCTCAACCCACCATCTTTCTTCTCTACAAAAAAGAAACCCGCCCCAGCGGGAGAAAAGGATGGCCGGATAAACCCCTTCTCTAAATTTTCCTTGATATAATCCCTCATAGCCTTATCTTCAGACCCAGAGAGGTTATATAAGCGACAGCGAGGTGGCATAGTACCTGGGAGCAGTGGTGCTCATCCAGATTCCGGATATCCGGTTAACCTGGATATTCGACCATTTTTACGATTTCCAGATTGGATTCCGGATCCCGGATTTCTTTACGAATCCGGTTAGCTATCTGCTTGTCATGTGGCACTTGCCACGTGACACGTGCCAAAGGCCACGTGACACGTGCCAAGTGTCAAGTGCAAAGTTCCAAGTGCAAAGTGCCAGGGGCCAAGTGCAAAGTGACACATGCCACTGCCAAATGCAACCTCCGGCATGCTCTTGGCACACGTTACACCTGCTGCTGCATTGCCCTGCTCCTGCTGCCTGTGCAGCTCCCACCACCAGGGTGCCACAGGCCACTGATACCACCTATATTTAACCCATATAACAAATTGCTGCATAATTTTTTGGAGGTGACTAGGCTGAAAACTGTCATGTCCCAGTTGTGCGGTTGGACTTTGGACACAATGTGGGCTGCACGACCGCTGGCTGTCCCCACATCATCAATTAGTGTTCCCCTTTAAAAAATAATGATGCTACATGCCTCATATACCCTAAAAAACGTTTTTAAAGCAATTTAAAGGGCACTTCTGGTTTTCTAGCCAGATATCCGAATCCGGCCAGATAGCCCGGATAATGCGTCCGGATATCCGAATGAACGTGGATACCTAAGCGTTCGGATGCGGGTAGCGGATTTGGATGCGGATATCTAGGTATCCGGATCAATTCGGATTTTAAAAAGGGGTATCCGAGAACCCCTGCCTGGGAGTAAATCAATAGCACAATCGTATGATCTATGTGGAGGAAGTTTATCTGCTGCCTGTGGAGAAAATACATCAGAGTATTCTTGATATGCACTTTTTCCTAGACTCATATCAACTGCAAGCAAAGGAAGATTTTTTAAACAGATTTTTGAACAAAAAGGTGACCATTTAACAAGTTGTTTAGACTGCCAATCAATCACCGGGTTGTGTTTGGTTAACCAAGGAAGTCCCAGGACTACAGGACAGGAAGGTATTTAAAGACAAAAAAATTTCATGGAAAAGTCCCACATTTACCACTAACTCGGGAGTCTCAGTGATTGGCTGACAGTATTGAAGGGGGTATCATCAATTGCAGTAATACAAATGTTTTCTGACAATCTAGAAGTCGGAATACCCAATTGATGAACCAACGTTAAATCCAAAAAATTGCCTGCCGCCCACAATCAATAAAAGCTGGACAATTATGAGACTTCCCACCCCACACAATGGAAACAGGGATCAAAACACGTTCATTGTTTAAAAGAAATACCTGCTCGCTTAGGTGAGTTTCCTCGACCTCACTTAAAGGGACACTGTAGGGGGGGAGGGGAAAATGAGTTGAACTTACCCCTTTAAGCGCTGGAGTTTTTCCGGCCTTCTTTTCTTAACCTGCAAACTTGAGCAAAATTACCTGTACCTCCACAATATAAGCACAAACCCTCATTGCTTCTTCTGTTCTTTTCAACAATGGATAACTTGGAAGCACCAATTTGCATTGGTTATGGTTAATCCACTACTGGTGAAGTAGAAGTGACTACAGGAACTGGAGGGTTTGCCGGAACCGAGGTAGTCCAATTGGGACGGAAGGAAGAAGTCTTTTCTTGACGTCTCTCCCTAAGACGTCGATCAATTTGGATGGACAAACTAATTAATTCTTTTAACCACTTTGTCCTCCTTGACGTAGTTCTACGTCAAGGAGGACATGTGCGCTCCCGCGGCCGATCGTGCGCGTGCACGCGCGCTTCCGGCCGCGGATCGTTAGCCCTGCAATCAATGAATCGGGCCATGGTGCCCGATCACTGATTCTTCTCCCCCGCAGAAAAAGCGACAGCTTCTCTTGGAAGCTTCGCTTTTTCTGACTCCTATGTCCCTCTAAGCGTACATGTTACGCTTAGAGTGACATCATGTAAACAAACCCAAAAAGAAAAAAACTACATCTAAAAGTAAAAAAAAATTAAAATACACATATATTTACCCAAATCAAATACTATTTACATCCCACCCTCCCAAAAATACCCACATAAAATGTTTAATACTAATAAAAAAAACACATAAATATTTACCTAAGGGTCTAAACTTTTGAAATATCTATGTAAAGATGAAATATTTCTATTTTTTTTTTTTATATATAAGCTTGTAAATAGTGATGGATGCAAAACAGAAAAATGCTCTTTTAATTCCAAATAAAATATTGCCGCCATACATTGTGATAGGGACATAATTTAAACGGTGAAATAACCGGGACAAATGGGCAAATACAATACGTGGGTTTTAATTATGGAGGCATTATTTTTTTAAAACTATAATGGGCGAAAACTGAGAAATAATGATTTTTTTTCAGTTTTTTTCTTATTCTTACCGTTAAAATGCATTTACAGTAAGGTAGCTCTTAGCAAAATGTACCACCCAAAGAAAGACTAATTGGTGGCGGAAAAAACAAGATATAGATCAGTTCATTGTGATAAGTAGTGATAAAGTTATAGGCTAATGAATGGGAGGTGAACATTGCTCGGATGTATAAAGTGAAAACGACCGAGGGCTGAAGTGGTTAAGGTGCCTGGTACCCTGACTCTAGCAAGTTCGTCTTTCAGTTGTTCAGAAAGTACGACTCTGAATTGATGCTTTAAAGCTGCATCGTTCCACAAGGTATCCCCAGACCATTGGCGGAACTCGGTAACATATTCCTCCACAGGACATTTACCTTGGCGGAGAGACTGAAGAGCTGATTCTGCCACAGCTTCCTTGCCAGGGTCATCATATAATTCTGCTAAGGCCTCAAAAAGAGTGGTGGTACTGGTGAGAGCTGGATGCTGTTGCTCAACTAAATGAAGTGCCCAGGCCTGAGGTTCACCCTGTAGCAAAGAAATGATTGCAACTACACGAGTGCTTTCATTGGCATAAGTCCTCGGTAATAGTGAAAAATGCAAACAACATGCACTCCGGAAAAGTATGAATTTAGACCTATCTCCAGAAAATCTCTCCGGTAAAGGAAGTTTGGGTTCAGGCACTAGAGAACCAGGTTGATCCAGAGAAACTGAAGCAGATTCGACCACGGGGCCAGGTGCGGCCGCAGCAGCAAGAGCAGGAGTAGGAGGAGTCCCTGGGTTACATAATTGTTACTGAATCTGTGAATAATTTTTTTGAACTTCTTCCACAGAGATTCGGAGTTGTGCGACCAGATCACAGAGGATCTCCATCTGGGAAGGTTCCCCATTAATGTCCATACTGTTTTGGGTTTTGTGGCCCGTGATAATGTAAGGCCTGACAGAGTATCTGCTCACAAATCAGCTCCAATGTCCCAATATAACTCCACACGCTTCCCCGCTTGAACAGGAGGTGAGGAAGCAACACCTACCTGACTTCGGTTACACCCAGGCCTTAAGTGTGCAAGGTATTGGAGCTGAATGCAGGGTGAGCAAATAAACCCCCAGGCCAAACAAGAAACACAGACAGTAGCAAGTCCAGAACAGTTCAGGGTCATACACGTAACTAAGATCAGATATGCAGGGTACACAGGGAGCAGGCTGAATCAGAGTCAAACAATCCGAGGTTGGTACAAACGGCGATCAGAGAGTGGTCGGCTTCCAGGCAAGGATCAGTACAGGCAGCGATCAAAGAGTAGTCGGTTTCCAGGCAAAGGTCGGTACACGAATCCAATATAACAGAGAAGCACCCAGCAATAAGCACACAGCCAAAGCTATCATGGGCAATGACAGGAAGCACTCAGCAGGTTTAAATACTACATGCAACCAATCAGTGGCCGGCCACATGCACACAACAGCCAATCACACGCAGGCATTAATCAGCTGACAGTGAGATCAGCTGATACAGATGACCACAACAGGTCAGCTGACCCACCCAGTACTGACCAGCAAACTGTAACGATCGTTGTCAGCACACAGAGAGAATCTGATTATTGGATCTGCAGCATCACCAAGAATACAGATATATACCTGATTATTGATGATCTGCAGAATCACCAATAATCCAACTAACCTCTGGACACCTACATAGTGTGAGTGTTTGGTGCAACAGTAATGCTTTTGAGTGGGACCACCCGAGGAGCAGGTGGTCCTTGGCAGTATGGGAAATACCTCCCTCTGGGAAGTGCAAAAACCTTCCAGCAGCCTGAGACATCCAAAGGGGTGGAGCCCCAGGTTGGATAGCAGCAAAAACCTGTGGTTGAGTGACACCTGGAAGGTGGGTGTCACAAGCAGGTCTGAAGACTAATCTCTCAATGGAGAGGGATAGCTCTCAAGGTCGGGCAAGCCAGGTCGGCAACACACGGGCAGATAAAGTACAGAGACAGAAGGCTGATTCGGTAACCAAGGGCAGGCAGGGTTGGCAACAGGTAATCAGATATGCGTAGGTACCGAATCAGAAAGCAGAGGGATAGTCAGGAATGCAATAGGTTATAACAGATATCAAACAATGCCTAGTCTTGAGTGTTAGGTCCGTGGTCTCAACACCCCAGAACTAGTCTGAAGTATAATATGATGGTACACAGTATCCCTAGTCTTGGGTGTGAGGTCCGTGGTCTCGACGCCCTGGAACTAGTCTGAAGTATAACACAATGATAATACAGAATCCCTAGTCTTGGGTATGAGGTCCGTGGTCTCAACAACCTGGAACTAGTCTGAAGTATAACACAATGATAACACAGAGTCCCCAGTCTTGGGTGTGAGGTCCGTGGTCTCAACACCCTGGAACTAGTCTGAAGTATAACACAATGATAACACAGAGTCCCTAGTCTTGGGTGTGAGGTCTGTGGTCTCAACACCCTGGAACTAGTCTGAAGTATAACACAATGATAACACAGAAGTAATCTGGCTCAGTGTGAATTCCCAGGTCCTCCTGGTTCTAACACACTGTGGGATCTGACTATGGTCTGAGTGCTTCCATGTAAGTGTTCGCAACGGCAGACAACCTGAGACTGACCAGCAGTAACTATTTATAGAGCGGCGCTCCCCGGCGCCACCAATCACCGATCAACCAATAGCCACTTGCTCTGAGGTCAGCTGACCAACCTGGTCAGCTGATCACTCCTCGTTTGTCATAAAGGTTCTGCCTCTCAGCGCGCGCGCGCGTATTCCTCAACCTGTGTGAACTAACAGACCCAGCCACACCAGACGCACGCTGCTGCGTGCAAACCGCCGCGCTGGACGCGGAATCAGCCGCCTTGCTGCCAGGCTTTTCCGCGATCTATTACACAAACCTTTCTGACAGTATCAGCCGTAGCACAGGGGTCAAGCCCACCACCTACGACGTGGGAGACTAGGGCCCAATTCCAGGCAGGGTCAGCAACCACCTCACACATTATTAAATAAAACCCCTGCCTAAGGGTCAGCTGACTATCCTGTCAGCTGACACTACCTCTGTCGTCGATTCAGATCATACTGCGGCCGAGAGGAGCGGACCTTTACACCCTGCTTAGATGATTTGCCCACTAGCTCCTCTGCATCTTCAAATAGGAACCTAAGAGGTTAAACTGCTGAAGGGAGGAGGGGAAGCCTTTGTTGTTCTGTGATCTCTTTGCTGGTTGCCTGGGGGGTAGGAAAGATAATACAATACAATAACATTTCTATAGTGCTTTTCTTCCATAGGACTCAAAGCACTTAGGCTCTCTCAGATTCAGTAATTGGTAGTAGGATGAAGTATTCACACAACAAAAGTTATATTTCTGCAAATGCCAAACTGAACAGGGGGGGTTTCATTCTGGATTTAAACACGTCCAGGGATGGAGCTGTCCTGATCTGTTGAGGTAAGGAGTTCCAAAACTTAGGGGCAGCATGACAGAAGGCTCTGGGACCAAAAGTTTCCAAGTGGACTCTGGGTATGACTACATTATTAGAACCTGTGGATCTGAGAATGCGGGGATTGCTACGCAGCTGCAACATTTCTTTCATGTATCCAGGGCCCAGATTATTCAGTGATTTAAATGTCAATAGGCTGATCTTGAATAGGACCCTCCATTCCATAGGTAGCCAGTTAACGGAGTGCAGGACTGGCGTTATGTGGCAGTGACAGGGTTGGTTGGTTGGTTAGCAGTCTGGCAGCAGTATTCTGTATCAGCTGTAGGCGGTACAAGTCCTTTTTTGGAAGGCCAGTGTATAAAGCATTGCAGTAGTCCAGTCGGGAGGTAATGAAGGCATAAACTAAGGTTGGTAGATCTTCTGGGGGATGAGGTGCTTAATTTTTGCTAGGTTCTTAAGGTGAAAATAAGATAGACCTGCTGGAGAAGCCTGTGGGTCCTATCAAAATACCTCATCGGGACTTTCAGGAGACGGGCTGTTTCTATTGGCTTCTGCTCCTGTCAGTCATATTTAATCCTCTCTGCTTCTGTGAGTTCTGTGAGTCCCGCACTGATACTGACAGAGGAGAACTGTTGGTAATGGAACTTTGTGTAACGTTGATGAATTAACATTTATTTGTTGAGGTATTTACCACACAAATCAGTAATTTACCTCACTGCTCGGTAATTTCAGCTTGTCATGCAGTAACAACCTTCATGAATTGACACTTTCCTAAGTGCTCAGTAAAATCAGCTCTTTTCAGCATTACTGAATGCGGTAATGCCTTATGAATTGACGCTACTGTCTTCACATGTATTCATTATGAAGACAGACTGCCGATCTACTATCTGTGCCCTCTAGTGGCTAGGATATACACTGTTTATGATCATAGATTGTGGTGCAAGGAGGAGGCCTAAATGGACAAAACAGGATACAATGCTTATTCTCATTCCTTCCTGACTTATTTCTCAAACAGAGAATGACCAAAGATCGAAGAGCAAGGTGGACTGAGCATCCTTGATGAGGACTGGCATAGATCCAAACCTCCAGCTGCATGTTAGTATAAATCTACGTACTCAGAATGTTGATTACCATTTCACAATGTACAGGTATGCAGTGAGTAGATACAGTCGGTTAGCTTGCCTTTAATCCTGCTCCCTCTATGCTACTGTGTAGTGGATGACTAAGGTACGCCCAGCAATTTCCATCATACAATCTTGATTGTATTGCCTTACCACTTCCAAGTAGTCTTATCTAAGTGTGTTCAAAATACAGTAGTCTGTGTTGGATTTATTATACTAATCAGTAGTATTGAGATTATACAAGCAAGATTGAATGGTGTGCAGCCATTCAATCAATGCAAAACAATGGCAAATCAAATTGAATCGAATCGAATCCCGATTGGACATGTCAGATTTAATCGGATCGTAAATAGAATCGTAATCGAATCGCACGAAGAATCGTATTGTGTAGATGGGGCTTTAACTGACAAAAAATACAATTGCAAGTTCCGCATTGCAGTAGTCTAAAGGTACTAAATACACGACACAATAAACAGAATTGCTTGCTCTGTTTATCTGTAATAATAACCGGTTGTACAGTCAAATGGAAAGTTTTATTTTTACTTTTTTCAAGCAAAAAATATGATTCTTTTTTTTTCAATATAAGTAGATTGGAAATAGTCAAATATTCTGTTCCATTTATCAGAAAGTTGAATGGTGTATGATAGAATGTCTGTTGAGATGTGTGATGATTTTTTTACAATTTGGAAAAAATGAACAAATGCAATGCGATGCATTGGTCTGATTTTACAACCAATTGCAAAAATGAGTCTTAATTCACAAACAGAAGAAAAAAAAATATTAAAAAAGTGTATGGTATGGAGGCGCATGCGTGGCGCGACTAAGATGGCCGCTTAACCCGTCAGCTCCAGCCCACCTCACACTCCGCCGAGCCGCACAAGGCCTCATTGCAGCTTTTACCGTGCGGCTCTCAGTGGGAACAATAGCCCAACTCCTCGTGCAGCTGATGCCCCCGAAAGCTTCGCCTAAAACAGCAGGACAAAAGGGAGCCATGGATTGATTCGTCAGCCCCGCCGGGTCCCAAGGTGGCACTGCGCTCACAGACAGCACTGACCCTCCCACCGCACAGGCCTGTATAACTCCAGACTCTGCACCCATAACTGCAACCATACTTGAATCTGCACTGGACAGACACTATCGCTCCATGCACTCCTCACTCCAGCAGATCATGCTCACAGCCGTGCAGGAGCTAAAAGCAGATATCTCAGGCCTGGGGGGGCGCACTAACGCTCTGGAGGGGAAAGTAGACGCCATAGCCCTAAAACTGATTTCGAAGACGAGCAGTCAGTTATGCTTTCTGACTTAAAATCACTACGTACTGCCCAGGAAGATAGTGAAAACAGAGAACGCAGGCAAAACCTTCGCATCAAAGGGATCTCCATGACAGTTAAGACCAAATTGTGCCTCATATCACAGAATTCTTTAAAACTGTAGTCCCTGACTTGCTCGATGAACTTGGCGCTTTGACAGAGCACATAGATCCTTAGGGGAACGCCAGCCAACTTTACAAAGACGTAAGGATATTATTGGTCGCTTACATTACTTTGAGGCTAAAGAAGCTGTTCTTAAAGCACTACGGAAACTACCCTCTATTACTTTCAAAGGGGATGAACTACATGTCTATAATGACTTGTCACTCATCACACTGGCGAAACGCAGAGCTTTTAAGCCGATCACTCAGCTACTTAGAGACGCCAATAAATAATATAAATGTGGGTTCCCCTTTCATCTTTCAGTAACCAGAAATGGGGCCACTTTCACCTTGTCAGACTTAGACAATGCTCCTATGTTTTTAAGACAGTTGGGCCTCAAAGCCCCCACAACCAACTCCATCCAGCACCTATGCTCTCCTAATGCTCTATCCCCCAGGTCCCGGTACGGAGCCTTACTTATCCACAAGATACAGATTCTATGGAAGCTTCATCCACCTGAGCAAATCTGCTTCATATAAAGTTGTATTTTTTTATATATTTGCTTGAATAGATAAATATTGCACATGCCTTAAGCTGAATCTTGTTGCTCATCCTCACATAAGGTGGATGTACTTTCTCTCTTACCTCTTATATGCTCTTGTTAAAATGAGTGCGAATAATATGTAGATGCACATAAGATATAACTATATATGTTTGATTTCATTCTGGGTCTTTCCCTTTCAGTTATTTCGTATTGATTTGCTTGTTTTGGGCTGCCGTCTGAAATTTCCAACATCTGCCTCCGGAGAGTTGTCCCAGGAGCATCCTGGTCCTCTCAGGGCACAGATTCCTCCAGGACTCTCTCACTTAGACAGATGTTTTTCTTCCTAGCTGTCACTATTCGTGGCCAAATATTTCACAGTGGCTTAAACTGGTTGATTCCGTTTATGATGTTATTGCTAATATCTTCTGTGACTGTCTACTCTGATTTATCTCACTTTTGTTCCTATCTTTTCTCTCTGCTGTCACCATGCTCAGATCCTCTCTTTTCTACTATACATCATTTCACCCTAGGCAATGGTTAAAGAGAACACGAGGCAGGGTTCTTACATTGCAATCCGCATATAGAGGCTGGGTCTGTCTATAGAGCCCAGCCTCTGTTGCTAGTTAGTTTCCTCCAAAGCCCCCCTGCGCGCTGTCAGACCCCATAAAACACAGCCGCGCTGGCGACACGCAGCGTGTCGCAGCCGGCTGTGTTTCTCTCACTAATGTCAGACTTCGCTCTCCCCCGCCTCCTGAATCGCTCCGGTCCCCGCCCACGTCCCTTCCCTCCCCGCTGATTGGAGGGAAGGGAGGCGGGCAGGGACCGGAGCGATTCAGGAGGTGGGGGAGCAGCCGAGACTGACATTCGTGAGGTAAACACAGCCGCATAGCGCGGCTGTTTTATGGGGTCTGACAGCGCGCAGGGGGTCTTTGGAGGAAACTAACTAGCAACAGAGGCTGGGCTCTATAGACAGACCCAGCCTCTGTATGCGGATTGCGATGTAAGAACCCGCCTCAGGTTCTCTTTAAGATCCTTACTCTTAATGTCAAGGGCCTGAACATTCCCCAAAAGAGACATGCACTACTACAAGACCTTAAAAGAATGGATATAGATGTGGCCATGCTTGAAGAGACACATTTACGTCAAAGAGACACGGTACGTTTGGGAAATAGACACTACACCGGTGTGCACCTAGCTTCCAGTCAAATGAAAAGGGCTGGAGTTGCTATTATATGTAAAAAAGACCTTCCTCTCCAGATTACCAAATCTATACCTGACCCTCAAGGACATTACTTAATATTAATATGTACCTTGGCAGGTAAACCCATCAGGCTTTCTAATGTATATGTCCCAAATAATACACAGGTGTCTTTTCTTGCCGCCTTTTTGGTCAAACTACACAAAATATCCACAGGTACCCTCTTATTAGGAGGAGATTTCAACCTTGTCTTTTCCTCCTGTATGGACAGGAGTACTTCTCACACCTCCTTCCCTGGTACTACTCATGATTGCAATTCCCATAAGTTTAGAATTCTGATGCGAAAATACAAATTAATTGACCTATGGAGGGTATCTAACCCTACATCAATCGAATACACTATTTTCTCACCACCACATGCCTCACACTCCCGTATAGACTAATTTTTCTCCAATACATCACTAATTCCTCACAGAATATAACATTCATCCAGTGGCATGGTCTGACCATCAAAGCTTTACCCTACAGTTAAATTGGCTACACACTCCATGTAAACCCCGTCATTGGAGGTTAAATGAAACACTACTTCAAGATAAAACCTTCTATGATAGGCTTTTCACGGAATTGCGATCAGTTTTCCAAACTAATACAGACTCAGTATCATCATATGGTATGCTATGGGAATCACACAAAGCTTTTACCCGAGATTTACTCATTGCAGAGGGATCCAGGTGGAAAAGACTTTTATCTCATAAATTATTATCTCTCCAATCTTCTCTATCCAAAGCTCAAACACTCTACAAATCTAATCCCACACATACCCACTTTGCCCAGATGCAACAACTAAAACAAGACATTCGCTCTCATCCAGGGATGGTCGTAGTCAGCCAACTTCGCTACGCTAGAACTACGTGTAGCTTTACGCAATTACACTTCGCCAAACTATGGCTTTGAAATCAAACATTATGCGTATGCATTTCCTAGACTATGCGTTAAAATACGCAATTACGCAAAGTGTATGCGGATACCTATGCCCGTATGCATAACATTTTACTCATTAATTCATCTTTAAATGCTTATATCGGGAACTCTTCTATGCGTACATTCCCCTTTCCAATGTGTAAATTTGTAAGCATACAATCGCACGTGGAAAATTAGACATGAGTAACGAATTCGTAGTTCACTACGCAATACACATGTTAACTACGCAAAGTGGGCGCAAGCTACGCGTAGCAGTACCTTGCTATGCGTAAATTCGTAAGCGTAGTTTTGTAACTTCACCTACAAACTATGATGCGTAGCTGCGAACTACAATGCGTAAATTCGCACTGGAGTAGTTTCTGCTCATCCCTGCTCTCATCAAACAGTTCAACTTGAAAAAAGTCTTAGATGGACTAAACAATTATTCTTTGAGTGAGGAAACAAACCACATACACTTCAGGCGTGTAAACGGAACCCAAAAGGCTCCCAACAAACCATATACTCTATGAAAGATTCAAATGGCCTGGTAAATTATAATCTAACAAAAATAGCACACATTTTTACAAATTATTACGAGAAATTATATAATCTTCCTGGCCATTCTGAAGATACTGCCTGTTTGTCTACAGTAGATACATTTCTAAGCCCCCTGAATCTACCTACATTTACTGAAACCCATCGCAACTCACTCAACGCTCCCTTCACTGTCTCAAAACTGGCAGAGGATCTAAAGAATCTACCATCCTCTAAATCACCCGGGCAAGATGGCCTACCCTATTTATATTACAAAAAATTCCAAGACATTATTTTACCTCATTTCTCCACCGTAGCCTCTAAAATTATGCAAGGGAAAATTCCTCCTTCAACAATATTAATGTAATAATACTACCTGATCCCCGGCCTGCGACGAGCCGGGCGCTTCCGGCTTGCGTTCCACGGCGTCTCCTCCAGCGGCCGCTGGTGGGGGCGTGCGTTCCAGAGGACGCACGGGACGTACGCGTCAGAGTACGCGTCCGGCCAATGCGGGCAGGCGTACCGGAAGTGACGCGACGGGACGTACGCGTCATGGTACGCGTCCAGCCTATGCGAACAGGCGGCAGGCGTACCGGAAATGACGCGTAGAGAGTCTATAAAAGCATTTCCGGTACGCGGCTGCACGCCTGTTATAGCGTGTAGTTTGCTGCATGTAGGCTAGAGTAGTTTGCTCGTGAAACAGTGTTCCTAGCTAGTGTCTGGTTACCTCTGAGTGCAGCATAGCTGCTAGTTCATCATCAGCTCCTGGCTGCTGTGACTCAGTCCCTCAGTCCCTGAGTACCTGATACCTGTATTGATACCTGTGTTTGACCCGGCTTGCATTAGACCATTCTCCTGTCTCATCCCTCAAATCAGTACTTGATACCTGTGTTTGACCCGGCTTGCATTAGACCATTCTCCTGTCTCATCCCTATCTGTGCCTGATTACCTGTGTATGACCCGGCTCGGCTATAGACCACCTGCCTGTCCTTCCCTCACTCTGTAGGGCAGGTGTTAGTGTATTGTGACGTCGGCAGGCCGTTACATTATAACAGGCCCACTACCCATTAAGGGATATCTATAAACCATGGAGGATTTGCAACGGCAGATAGACCAACTGGCGGCAGTGGTCCAGGGCCTTGCTAACATGGTAACCCCGCTAGCTCAAGCGGCTGCTGCTGCCGTCCCTCTAGGGGACGATCAGGGGGATGTTGCTGATCCACTCGCCGCTCCAGCAGCCCCAGTGGCTCCCGTGGCCCCGCCACCAGTCGCACCCGTGGCAGAACCCAAGCTACCACTCCCTGAAAAGTTCTCAGGAGACCGTGGTACGTTCAGCAACTTCATGAATTCTTGCATGATGTATTTTCTCGTAAGACCACAAGCCACAGGGACAGAAGCGCAGAGGGTGGCCTTGGTAATCTCTTTGCTGCAGGGAGATCCACAGGCCTGGGCCTATAGTCTTCCGCAGGGGCATCCAGTTCTCGCCTCAGTGGAGGAATTCTTTAAGGCCATGAGTGTGTTGTACTCGGACCCAGATATCACCACTACAGCTTCCCATAAGATCAGAGCCTTAAGACAAGGGAAGAACACTGCTGAAGTGTTTGCGTCCGAGTTCCGTAGGTGGTCGGTAGCATCCAGGTGGAACGATCCAGCGCTTGTGGATCAGTTTAATTTTGGGTTGACAGAGACAGTCAAGGATCATTTGGTCAACTATCCCCCACCTGAGACGCTGGATGAGGCCATCACCCTCGCCATCAGGGTGGACCGCCGGATACGCCAGAGACGCTCAGAGCGTTCAGGAGCAGGGTCTGGTGCACCCTTGGTGGCGGGCCTGCTTAGCCCGCCTACTTCGACAGAAGAGCCCATGCAGATCGGGGCATCCAAATTGTCGGCTGCTGAGAAGACACGCCGGTGAGCTCAAGGTCTATGCCTGTACTGCGGAGGTGCCGGCCACATGGTCCGCACCTGCCCCGAGAAGAAGTCGGGAAACGCCAGTGCCTAGATGAGTTGGAGGAAGCTCATCTGGGCTGGCAGGTAATTCCTCTTAAAGACCAACGTTTTCTAGTGCCTTTTTGTCTTGATTGGCAGGAAAAGGGGATAACGGGGCAAGCTTTCATTGACAGTGGGGCGGCGGGGAATTTCCTGGATATTTCCGTAGCCGCACGGTTAAACATCCCTTCGCTACCTCTTCAGAGTCCACTGCGGATCACGGCTATTGATGATTCGCCGTTGCAGTTAGCCACCCCTATGGCAGTGACCCCAGAGTTGCACTTGAAGATTGGGGCCCTACACTCAGAGAAGATTTCTTTCTTCTTACTGAGTATGCCTATTACACCATTAGTGCTCGGGTTGCCGTGGCTGAGACGACACAATCCAGTGTTAGACTGGCATTCGGGACAACTCGTTAATTGGTCGGCATTCTGTCACCAGAATTGCCTTCCAGCATTGCCCCTCCTCAGCACCCAATTAGATTCGTCACGGGTACCCTGGAGCTACAGGGAGTTCGCTGATGTGTTCTCTCCTCAGGCTGCGGATGAGCTGCCCCCACACCGCCCCTACGACTGCCCAATAGATCTTTTACCGGGAACCATGCCCTTCGGGCTGTGCAATGCTCCCGCAGTCTTTCAAGAGTTCATCAATGACATCTTCCGAGATTTTCTCGGGAAGTTTGTTATCGTCTATCTAGATGACATCCTCATCTACTCCCCGACCCTCACGGAACATCGACATCAGGTCCGAATGGTGCTGCAGAAATTGAGAGAACACCGCTTGTATGCCAAGCTCGAAAAATGCACCTTCGAGACTAATCAGGTACCGTTCCTGGGGTACGTAGTATCAGACTCAGGGCTGACTATGGATTCCGCAAAGGTGTCCGCAGTTCTCAACTGGCCACAACCCGGCAATCTCAAGTCTCTCCAGAGATTCTTGGGATTTGCCAACTACTATCGGAGGTTTATCCAGGGGTACTCTCTGAAGGTGGCCCCATTGACCGACCTGACCAAAAAGGGAGCCGACCCCAGTCGGTGGTCCTCTCAAGCTCAGTCAGATTTCAGGACCCTAAAGGAAGCCTTCTGCTCCGCACCCGTTCTCGTGCATCCTGATATCACCCGTCCCTTCATTGTGGAGGTGGACGCCTCGGAGGTTGGGGTAGGAGCGGTCCTCTCCCAGTATTCGGGAGTCCCAGAAAAGTTGCATCCCTGTGCCTACCTGTCCAAGAGGTTTTCCAATGCGGAACGGAACTACGATATTGGGAACAGGGAGCTATTGGGGATAAAGTGGGCATTCAAGGAATGGAGACAATGGCTAGAGGGGGCAGCTCATCCAGTCACCGTGTACACAGATCATAAGAATCTGGAGTACATCGAGTCAGCCAAAAGGCTGACCCCCAGACAGGCGCGGTGGGCACTGTTTTTTTCCCGATTCCAGTTCACCATCACCTACAAGCCGGGGCCCAAAAACGTGAAGGCAGATGCCTTGTCACGATCGTTTAGGCCCAATCCCACCGAAATTCGGGCCCCTGAGCCAATTGTGCCTCCGCGATGTGTAGTTGCTACTATGTCTACCTTAGTGCCAGCCACCGACTTAATGGATACTCTTTCTTCTTGTCAAGGTGATGCTCCTCCGGGAAAACCTGCCGGGCGGATGTACGTTCCCCCTCCGTGGAGGCTCAAGGTCCTACAACATTTCCATGAAGATAAATCAGCAGGTCATCCGGGAGAAAACAAGACACGTGAACTTCTGTCTCGCTGGGTATGGTGGCCATCGCTGAACCGAGACTCCAAGGCGTTTGTGAGGGAGTGTGCCACTTGTGCCCGTAGTAAGGCGTCTCGGGCCGCTCCTAGTGGCCTGCTACGGCCCTTACCTATTACATCCAAACCCTGGACTGACATATCCATGGACTTTATTGTGGACCTTCCTGCCTCCAAGGGATATACAGTTATCTGGGTCACCGTAGACCGGTTTAGCAAAATGTCTCATTTGGTTCCGTTAAATAAACTACCTTCAGCAAAAGAATTGGCTGAGCTTTTTATTTCTCATGTGTTCAGACTTCATGGGGTGCCTGAGAGAATTGTCTCCGACCGGGGAGTCCAGTTTGTCTCTCGGTTCTGGCGTGCATTTTGCTCCCGGCTGGGGGTCACATTATCTTTTTCATCGGGCTTCCACCCCGAAACCAATGGCCAGACTGAGAGGATAAACCAGTCTGTAGAGCAGTACTTACAATGCTATGTGGCTAGTAGCCAAGAGGAATGGGCGGCGTACCTTCCTTTCGCAAAATTCGCCCTGAACAACCAGGTGAGTTCCTCTACGGGCATGTCTCCATTTCAGGTAGTTACCGGACTGAATCCAAAGTTTTCTCCACTGTCAGGGGCTCCGTCGAATCTACCTTCTGTCGAGAATTGGGTAACCCGTATGTCAGAAGTGTGGAAGCAGGTTCAGGTGAATTTGAATAAGGCTGTGGACAAACAAAAATGATCCTTTGATAAACATCGGTCACCAGAACCAGAGTACTCTCCATGGGATCTAGTCTGGGTTTCCACCAGGAACATTCCGTTGCGGCAGCCAACACCCAAGCTGGGTCCACGGTTCATTGGACCGTTCCCTGTTATTAGGAAATTGAATGAAGTGGCGTATAAGGTTAAGTTACCTGACTCCCTCAGAGTCGGGAATTCGTTACTGAAACCAGCTAAGGAGTCTCAGACCTCCACGTCCCCACCACCTCCCGTGTCAGTCCAAGGTGAGACTGAATACGAGGTGGAGAGAGTTTTGGATTCAAGAAAGGTTAGGAACTCTCTGCAATACCTAATCGATTGGAAGGGATACGGACCGGAGGAGAGATGCTGGATTCCGGCGAAACAGGTGCATGCTAAGGATCTGATTCAGGAATTCAATACCAATTTCCCTGACAAACCAGGGTTGGAGTGCCCGGAGGGCGCTCCTCAGGGGGGGGTAGTGTAATAATACTACCTGATCCCCGTGCCTGCGACGAGCCGGGCGGTTCCGGCTTGCGTTCCACGGCGTCTCCTCCAGTGGCCGCTGGTGGGGGCGTGCGTTCCAGAGGACGCACGGGACGTACGCGTCAGAGTACGCGTCCGGCCAATGCGGGCAGGCGTACCGGAAGTGACACGACGGGACGTACGCGTCATGGTACGCGTCCAGCCTATGCGAACAGGCGGCAGGCGTACCGGAAATGACGCGTAGAGAGTCTATAAAAGCATTTCCGGTACGCGGCTGCACGCCTGTTATAGCGTGTAGTTTGCTGCATGTAGGCTAGAGTAGTTTGCTCGTGAAACAGTGTTCCTAGCTAGTGTCTGGTTACCTCTGAGTGCAGCATAGCTGCTAGTTCATCATCAGCTCCTGGCTGCTGTGACTCAGTCCCTCAGTCCCTGAGTACCTGATACCTGTATTGATACCTGTGTTTGACCCGGCTTGCATTAGACCATTCTCCTGTCTCATCCCTCAAATCAGTACTTGATACCTGTGTTTGACCCGGCTTGCATTAGACCATTCTCCTGTCTCATCCCTATCTGTGCCTGATTACCTGTGTATGACCCGGTTCGGCTATAGACCACCCGCCTGTCCTTCCCTCACTCTGTAGGGCAGGTGTTAGTGTATTGTGACGTCGGCAGGCCGTTACAATTAAACTCCCTACTAACGGTTTTGCCTAAAGAAGGAAAGGACCCTCAACTGCCACAGAGTTATCGACCCATCTCTCTTTTAAATTCAGACCTTAAAATCATAACTAAAGCCTTAGCCAACCGTCTTAATCCAATACTAACCTCACTTATAAACAATGACCAAGTGGGTTTTGTTTCAGGTCGCCAAGCTGTGAAGACAACACCAGAAAGGTTATAGATCTCATATCACTCATGAACAGAGAAGGTCGACCCTCTCTTCTTCTAAGCCTGGACGCAGAGAAGGCTTTTAACCACCTATCTTGGCCTTTTTTATTTTGTGTGTTAAAACAACAAGGCTTTGAGGGTCCTTTCATTACTCTTCTGCGGTTCCTATACTCCTCTCCCACCTCCTCTGTTAAACTACCATTTGCTCCTATCACGCCATTCCAAATCAGGAATGGGACCAGAAAAGGTTGCCCCCGTCTCCCTTTCTCTTTGCTATAAGCATAGAACCTCTGGCTTGTGCCATCAGACTTAATCCAGATATTCGAGGAGTACAACATAGCAGTTTAGAGCATAACATATCTCTATTTGCAGACGGCATACTACTCACAATCACAACCAATAACTTCACTACAAGTCCTTCATTCCCTTATTGAAAATTATGAATCTATCTCAGGTTTCTCAGGTAAACAAAGATAAAACAGAAGCTCTCCCAATTAAAATCCCACCCCAACTATTGATCTCACTAAAATCTCACTAGCCCTATAATTGGAGAACACAGACAATAAAATATCTTGGGATCCACCTAACAACTTCATACTCTACCATTTTCAAACATAACTTCCCATCTCTTATCCATAAAATTTTACAAGATTTACATAAATGGACAGCATACAAAATCTCATGGATAGGCAGAATTACATTCTTTAAAAATTATTTTCTTACCCCACCTGCTTTACTTATTTGAGACCCTTCCAGTCCAAGTTCCTGTTTCTCAACTCTATAAACTGAAATCTGATTTTTTAAAATTTCTTTAGAATCATAAACGCCCCAGAGTCCTTAGATCTGTTCTCCTGTCACCCAGAGAACAAGGAGGGCTAAGTTTTCCCCATCTAAAGCTGTATTACCAAGCTGCTCATCTTCGGCAACTAACAGAATGGTCTGGCATGACGGTATTTACTAAATGGGGACTAATAGAAGCTAAATATGTCTATCCAATATCTTTAGCTTCCCTACTATGGACAAAGACACCCCCAAAATTACCCTTCCCCCAAGTATTACCAACTATCTCATTCACCCTCCGTCTCTGAAAATCCATTTCAAACTCCTCAGGCTTGAAGTCGCACACTTCTCCACTATATCCTATATTAGGAAACCCTGCTTTCCCGCCTGGAGCCTCTAGTGCCTTTATGTCTCTCTGGTATTCCATCGGTTATTTTAACTTAAGCCATTGAACTGACTTTTCCACAGGTAAACTTATCACTAGATCAACCTTAGAAGAAAAAATTGACTTTATCCCACAAATCCTCATGGACTATAATCAAATCTCTCATTTCGACATAGTTATACAGACAAGGCCACATCTTTATCTTCGTGTCCCACATTTGGACGAATATGTGCCCATAAAGGCCACCAAAAAGGACTTATTTCTCAGATTTATTCCCTTCTTCATACTAAATCTGGTACATTAATACCATATCATACATATATGACCAAATAGAACTCTGCTCTCTCTATGAATATAAGTATTGAAGAATGGGAAAAAATCTGGGACAATGCCAAACATTCCTCTGTGCACCCAAATCAAGAAAAATATTTATAAAATAATCTTTTGATGTATTTAACACCAGAGGTACTCTCCAAAATCTACCCTAACAATCCAGATAGCTGCTGGAGAGGCTGTGGCCACAAACGATCTCTGGAACGTTTATTATGGTATTGCCCTCTCTTATTACCTATGTGGACAGAAGTTCAGACAATGATCTCATCGATAGCAGGTGTCTCGATTTCTTTAGATCCATTGATTATGTTGGTAGGCAAACCAGTTAAGGGGATTAATTCTCCCAAGATGCGCTTCTCCCAGGTGCTCTATATCCTCATCATGGAAAATTATAGCTCTCCCTACTTCTTCTGAGATAATCAATAAAATAAAATGGACTAAATCCATGGAGCAAATGACAGCTTCCTTGAGAAATACAGAACATTAATTTCAAAATATATAATCAATATTATATCTATAATATATCTATATCTCAGATTATATGCCTCCCTGATCCTCCCAACCTCTCATCTTTTCCGACCTGAGCATAAAGTATCCTAGGTATTCTAGAACTGTTGCACCCTGCTAATACTAAAGCAAATGTATGGGCTTATGCACACGTATTTTAGGCTCCTTGCCCTTCCTACTCCTTAAATAATACATTTTCTCTGATTTCCATGCTAGGATTCTGAGCATTGTGACCTCTCTCATCTTGATTTTCTAATTTCACCTCCTTTCTCTCTTCTATACTTTTCTCTAATAATGAGATATACTAATATAGACCTCATCTCAGGTCTTTAAAATATTCTCACCCTTTACTTTTACTATATAACTAAAGTTGTATTACTGTATGATTAGGACAAATGTTACTGTTTCTCTTACCTACCATTAATGGGATCTAGGGTCCGAATTTTTTTGACTGTTGGCTTCTCCTAAATGGACTTATAATCTTCTCTTCACATAGGAAAATTGTTTGAGTCTAAACTTTTAGGCTGAAGATTTTGTCATCAAAATACTCTTTCCTTTTTTTTTTAGACCAAAAATTGTTTGGCACATGTAACATAAGATCCCTAACTACTGTTATATACTTAACCTCCTTGGCAGTATGGACGAGCTTAGCTCGTCCATGACTGCCGGAGGGCGCTGCTCAGGCCCCACTGGGCCAATTTTCATTTTTTTTTAAACACGCAGCAAGCACTTTGCTTGCTGCGTGTTGGGGACGATCACCTCCGCTCACCGCCAATGCGCCGCTACCTGCCACGTAACACGACGCCCCCCGAGACCCCTGCGCAGCCTGGCCAATCAGTGCCAGGCAGCGCTGGGGGGTGGATTGGAACTCCGTCTGACGTCACGACGTCGATGACGTCATCGCGATCGTCATCATGGCGACGGGGGAAGCCCTTAACCTCCCTGGCGGTAAGCCCGAGCTGAGCTCGGGCTATGCCGCGCAGGGGGAGATCTCAGCCCCTGGTGGGGCGATTTTTAATCTGTAAATTGCTGTGCGCGCAGCCAGCACTTTGCTAGCCGCGCGCACAGCTTGATCGCCGCCGCTATGCGGCGATCGGCCGCACGCAGCGGCGAAAGAGGGCCCCCCCCCCCGCCAGAGCCCTGCGCTGCCCGGACCAATGAGTTCCGGGCAGCGCTATGGGCTGGATCGGAGGTGTCTGACGTCAGGACGTCGGCTGACGTCCATGACGTCATCCCGATCGTCGCCATGGCGACAGGAGAAGCCAAACAGGGGAACGCGTTGTATACGCGTTCCCCTGTTTGCTATAGATGCCGGCGACGATCGCACTAGAGGGACACATGCGCCCTCTAGTGGTGTTTCATGTAGCTACCACTCTGGTAGCTTTACATGAAACAAAAAAAAAAATAAAAAAAAAATTTTTTTTTGCCAATTTGGCAAAAAAAATTAACCGCCAGGGAGGTTAAGGAAATCCCGTTCAGAATGGGATTTCCTTATGGGTAATAGCGCCAGCGGCGATCGGAGGGGTGGGAGGGATGCGTAAGGGAGGGGGCATCATGTAGCTAGCGCTACATGTTTTAAAAAAAAAAATATTCAAAAAATAGTGCTGCACATCCACCCTGGCGCAAACAATACAATGCCAGGGTGTTAATGTTACTGCTTGTCTACTTGTTACTGTTTCATTTTTGATATTGAATAAAAAAACAGTGTTACAAAAACAAAAATTGTATGGTGTGTGGCCACCTTAAAGGGACTCCGAGCTCTGTTTAAAAATAAAATTTGAACTTACCTGGGGCTTTCTCCATCCCAGCCCTGGTCGGGACGTCCCACGCCGGCCTCCTGCACATGCGCCGTGCTGTCACGCCGGCCGCCGTCATGACGCGCGGCGGCCGGCGTGTGACGTCATTCGTGACGTATAAGGAAGAAGAAGCCCCGACACTCGCCAGTGTCGCCCGGGGGCCCGGCCTGTCCGCGCTATGCGGACAGCCGCCGGGAGAAGAGCCAGGAGGCCGGCGTGGGACGTCCCGACCAGGGCTGGGATGGAGAAAGCCCCAGGTAAGTTCAAATTTTATTTTTAAACAGAGCTCGGAGTCCCTTTAAGAGTTAATGATGAGTATGTTCCTGGCTATTATGAAGGATTCACAGTTTGCTAAATGTGGAATGTAAAGCGGAAACATGACTAAATGCTAATATCTGCAAACAACTCATTTCCTTAAGCCTACATGATCTTGACAAACCACGGATGATCTATTACACAGGTCTCTAAATAGAATAAAGGGTGTTTATTTAAATGTAATTAATATTCATCTTCACTCCACCCGACCAAACATGTGAAGGAAAATAAGAAAAATTATGTTGTGTTATTTTAATGTCTTATCTAAAGAATACACAAAACAAAATCTACAAAAAAAAACAAGGTCATATCCTTGTTAAAGGCATTGCTATTAACCACTTGAGCACCAGAGGTTTATGGCCCCCTAGTGACCAGGCAACTTTTTACAATCCGGCTGTAATGGAACGCGGAAAAGCCGCCGCGTGTACTGACAGCAAGGCGGCTGATTCCGCGTCCAGCGCGGCGGTTTGCACGCAGCAGCGTGCGTCTGGTGTGGCTGGGTCTGTTAGTTCACACAGATTGAGAAATACGCACGCGCGCGCTGAGAGGCAGAGCCTTTATGACAGCCAGGGAGGGATCAGCTGACCAGGTTGGTCAGCTGACCTCAGAGCAAGTGACTATTGGTCAATTACTGATGGGTGGCGCCAGAGAGTGCTGCTCTATATATAGTCACTGCTAGTCAGTCTCAAGTTGTCTGCCGTTGCGAACACTTACATGGAAGCACTCAGACCTTAGTCAGATCCTACAGTGTGTTAGAACCAGGAGGACCTGGGAATTCACACTGAGCCAGATTCCTTCTGTTTATCATTGTGTTATACTTCAGACTAGTTCCAGGGTGTCGAGACCACGGACCTCACACCCAAGATTAGGGACTTTGTGTTATCATTCTGTTGTGCTTCAGACTAGTTCCAGCAGTGGCGGACATACGGCCGTGCAGCCGCACGAGGGCCCCTGAAGTTCCGTTTTCTTCAGGGGCCCATTAAGTATTTTTTTTTTTTATTCTTTTTTTTTATTATTTTATTCCCCCGGGGGGCCCCCCGACTCCCATCCTCCCTCCCTCCCTCACCTCGGGGGGCCCCCCTCCCGATATGCGCGGCGGGAGAGCGAGCGGCAAATGCAGGAAGTCTTCAGGGCTCTCCAGGCATCCGCTAGAGGCCCAGCCGCTTAGTCTCCAATATGTCTCCAGTTGGAGACATATTGAAGACTAGCGGCTGGGCCTCTAGCGGATGCCTGGAGAGCCCTGAAGACTTCCTGCATTTGCCGCTCGCTCTCCCGCCGCGCATATCGGGAGGGGGCCCCCCGAGGTGAGGAAGGGAGGATAGGAGTCGGGCCCCCCACCCGGATAGCTACCCACCCGGCTACCTAACCACCTACCCACCCGGCTACCTACCTACCCACCCACCAGGCTTCCTACCTACCCACCCGACTACCTAACCACCCACCAGGCTTCCTACCTACCTACCCACCCGGCTACCTACCCACCCACCCAACTACCTAACCACCCACCCGGCTACCTACCCACCCGGCTACCTACCCACCCACCAGGCTTCCTACCTAACCACCCACCCAACTACCTAACCACCCACCCGGCTACCTACCCACCCGGCTACCTACCCACCCGGCTACCTACCCACCCGGCTACCTACCTACCTACCTACCCGGCTACCTACCTAACCACCCACCCGGCTACCTACCTAACCACCCACCCGGCTACCTACCGGGCTAGTTACCAACCCACCCACCAGGCTACCTACCCACCCACTAGGCTACCTACCTACCCACCCACCAGGCTACCTACCGGGCTAGTTACCAACCCACCCACCCACCAGGCTACCTACCCACCCACTAGGCTACCTACCTACCCACCCACCAGGCTACCTACCCACCCACCAGGCTTCCTACCTACCCACCCGGCTACCTACCTACCCACCCGGCTACCTACCCACCCACCAGGCTTCCTACCCACCCACCCGGCTACCTACCTACCCACCCACCCGGCTACCCACCCACCAGGCTTCCTACCTACCTACCCACCCGGCTACCTACCTAACCACCCACCCGGCTACCTACCGGGCTAGTTACCAACCCACCCACCAGGCTACCTACCCACCCACCCGGCTACCCACGCACCCACCAGGCTACCTACCTACCTACCCACCCAGCTACCTACCTAATCACCCACCCGGCTACCTACCTAACCACCCACTCGGCTACCTACCGGGCTAGTTACCAACCCACCCACCAGGCTACCTACCTACCCACCCACCAGGCTACCTACCTAACCACCCACCCGGCTACCTACCGGGCTAGTTACCAACCCACCCACCAGGCTACCTACCTACCCACCCACCAGGCTACCTACCTAACCACCCACCCGGCTACCTACCGGGCTAGTTACCAACCCACCCACCAGGCTACCTACCTACCCACCCACCAGGCTACCTACCTACCCACCCACCGGGCTACCTACCGGGCTAGTTACCCACCCACCCACCAGGCTACCTACCCACCCACCCACCCACCAGGCTACCTACCCACCAGGCTACCTACCCACCCACCCACCAGGCTACCAACCCACCCACTCACCCACCCACCAGGCTACCTATCCACCCAACCACCCATGGGAGCTGCGCGCCGGATGGAGGCTGGGACAGGAGGTCTGCTGCTGCAGGTGAGTAAATGTTTTTGTTTTATTTATATTAGCAGGTGTATGTTCTGGGCAGGTCTGCCACATGATTGCATGTATTTTCTTCGCAAATCTGCCGACATGATTGCACGTATTTTCTGGGCATATCTGCCGACTTGTTTGCACGTATTTTCTAGGCATATCTGCCGACTTGATTGCATGTATTTTCTGGGCATATCTGCCGACTTGTTTGCACGTATTTTCTGGGCATATCTGCCGACTTGATTGCACGTATTTTCTGGGCATATCTGCCGACTTGATTGCACGTATTTTCTGGGCATATCTGCCGACATGATTGCACGTATTTTCTGGGCATATCTGCCGACATGATTGCACGTATTTTCTGGGCATATATGTGTATTTTCTTGAGAAAACCTGCACAATTATGTGAATTTTCTGGGGAAAGGGTCACCAAAACTTGGGCCCACTGTCTTTGCGTTGCACTTTTCAAGGGAACCTGAGGTGAAAATAATAATGAGGCTGCCATATTTCTCTCCTTTTAAGCAATACCAGTTGCCTGGCTGCCGTGCTGGTCCTCTGCCTCTTATTCTTTCAACCATAGACCCTGAACAAGCATGCAGCAGGTCAGGGGTTTCTGACAATATTGTCAGAACTGAGAAGATTAGCTGCATGCTTGTTGCTGGTGTAATTCAGTTTATTACTACAGCCAAATAGATCAGCAGGGCCGCCAGGCAACTAGTATTGTTTAAAAGGAAATAAACCCTCACCCCGGGTTCGCTTTAAGTTACAGTTAGCTCCGCCCTCATCCGGTCATTGCCACGCCCATTTTTTGAGGTTCTATCCACTATTTTTTGCCGCGGCGCGCGAAGCGCGCCGCAGGTTGTAGCCACGCCCATATTTTGCCGCAGGTCATAGGGGGCCCACAATTACAATTTTGCACAGGGGCCCACTGCTGGCTGTGTCCGCCACTGAGTTCCAGGGTGTCGAGACCACGGACCTCACACCCAAGATTAGGGACTTTGTGTTATCATTCTGTTATACTTCAGACTAGTTCAAGGGTGTCGAGACCACGGACCTCACACCCAAGACTAGGGATACTGTGTACCATCATATTATACTTCAGACCAGTTCCAGGGTGTGGAGGCCACGGACCTCACACCCAAGACTAGGCATTGTTTGATATCTGTTATGACCTACTGCTTTTCTGACTATCCCTCTGCTGTCTGATTCGGTACCTACGCATATCTGATTATCTGTTGCCAACCCTGCCTGCCTTTGGATACCAAATCAGCCTTCTGTCTCTGTACCTTGTCTGTCCGTGTGTTGCCGACCTGGCTTGCCCGACCTTGAGAGCTATCTCTCTCCTTTAAGAGATAGTCTCCAGACCTGCTAGTGACATCCACCTTTCAGGTGTCACTCACTCACAGGTCCTTCCTACTTTCAGCCTGGGACTCCACCCCTTTGGAGGTCTCAGGCTGCTGGAAGGTTTTTGCACTTCTCAGAAGGCAGTGTCGCCCATACTGCCAAAGACCACCTGCTCCTCGGGTGGTCTTACTCAAAGTCATTACTGTTGCACCAAACACTCACACTATATAGGTGTTCAGAGGTTAGTTATACTTGGATTATCGGTGATTCTGCAGATCATCAATAATCAGGTATATATCTGTATTCTTGGTGATACTGCAGATCACCAATAATCAGATTCTCTCTGTGTGCTGACACCGATCGTTACACCGGCACTTCATGATTTTAACAGTTTATTGCTCGGTCATACAACTTAGCACCCACATGAATTTTACCTCCTTTTCTTCTCACAAATAGAGATTTCTTTTGGTGGTATTTGATTGCTGCTGCTATTTTTACCTTTTATTACTTTAATCAAATGAGACAGAAATTAATGTAGAAAAAAAACATACAAATAAGTTAATTGGCTACCCCCTTAATTGGCCCTAGACTAAGATACATACACGACAGGACACATACAGTATATAGACATATGAATATGGTAGGGATTAGATTGTCCCCCTCTGAGGTTCAGTTAGTGACAAGACAATATACTCTGTACAGTGCTGTGTAAGATGTCGGCGCTATATAAATACTTACAGTAATAATTAATAAAATACACAGCCTGCCAGCATTGATCATTGGCTGGCAGGCTGATGGTTGGGATCCGCTGTGCACACTGACGGGAGCTCGTGTGAGCTCCCATCAAATCTTGTTCCTCGCAAGACAAGAGTGCTACGGACCCGATGCCAATCTGCGTTAGGTGGTCTGCAGCTGGTTAAAGAGGCTCTGAAGCGAGAATAAATCTCCCTTCAGAGCTCATAGTTAGAAGGGGCATGTGTGCCCCTGCTAAAACGCCGCTATCCCGCGGCTAAACGGGGGTCCCTTCACCCCCCACCCCCCACCCCCCCCTGCAAAATCAACAACCAAATTGGTCGTAAATTTTGCTCTTCCTGGAGGCAGGGCTAACGGCTGCAGCCCTGCCTCTCAGCGCATCTATCAGACGCGCATCGCCGCCTCTCTCAGTGAAGGAAGACAGAGGGGCGGGGGAGAGGCGGAGGTACGCGTCTGATAGACGCGCGGGAGGCAGGGCTGCGGCGGTTAGCCCTGCCCCAATGCGGAAGCACTCCCCCGCTGCACGGAGGGGATTTGGGGGATCAGGGACCCCCGTTAAGCTGCGGGATAGCGGCGTTTTAGCAGGGGCACACATGCCCCTGCTATCTATGGAGTCTGAAGCGAGATTTATTCTCGCTTCAGACTCTCTTTAAGAATAATGTTGCTAAAGGCTTGGTAAATGTCCCCAACTTTCTTTTGTTTTCACTTTTCACTGCTATTCTTTCCCCATTGCTGATTGAAACTGAACTGAATAGTCTAATGAGCGGTATAGCTAAAAAAATATATTGCCCCCTGGAAAAACTGAAATGTGGCCACAACTTGCCCTATCTGAAACCTTCCTATGTCCTGTCTTACTTACCTTAGCTTCTTCCTTGCAACCCATCTGCCCACCCTGCAGCTTTTTGTTATAAAATTAGTAAAATTAATTATATTATTTTTCTTTATCACAAATCATTTATTTATAATCTTATAATACTTATAATTTGACTCTAGCAAATACCCCTACACACACACACACAAAATATCAGCTCCCCCTTGCCCAATTATTCGTGAGTGGTGAAAAGTTAAATCCTGTTTTTACGTAACAGACCCATGGTTTCCTATGGGCCTGTCCTGTGCGTATTTTTACACAGATATGGGAGCAGGGGTGCTCGGATACCCCTTTTCATAATTTGAATTGATCCGTATCTGGATCCCCAGACATCCAGATCCAGATCGTATATCCGAATCCGAACTTTCAGATGTCTGTGTTCATTCTTATATCCGAACGCATTATCCGGGCTATCCGGGTGGATTCGGATATCCGGATAGAAAAACCGGAAGTGCCCTTTAAATTGCTTTAAAAACGTTTTTTAGGGTAAATGAGGCATGTAGCATCATTCTTTTTTAAAGGGGAACACTAATTGATGATGTGGGGACATAAAATCCCCCCCCCCTCCCAAAAAATGGCTGTCAATTAACATTAGGCCTAGGTTCCAGACAGCGGTTGTGCAGCCCACATTGTGTCCAAAGTCCAGCTGCACAATTGGGACATGACAGTTTTCAGCCAAGACACCTCCAAAAAATTACGCAGCAATTGTGTTTTGGGTTAAATATAGGTGGTATCAGTGGCCTGTGGCACCCTTGCCTGGGGGTGGGAGCTGCACAGGCAGCAGGAGCAGGGTAATACAGCAGCAGCAGGTGTAACGTGTGCCAGGAGCATGCCGGACGTGGCACGTGGCAATTGGCACTTGTCAAGTGTCACATGGCACTTGCCAAGTGACACGTGCCAAGTGCTGAGTGACAGTCAGACAGCAGAGGAGAAGACACTAGTGCACACTAACTGTCACACTGGCACTGCTCACCGCACAGCAGTTCTGTAGAAAGCTAACACAGTAGTACTACTACTCTAACAACTACTAGCACTGACTGCAGTACTACAGTACTAACTACATAATAACAGTAATCCTATCCCCTAATCCTTAACCTATACCTAAAGCACACACAGCACAGAACACACACAGACACATAGCAGCTGCCTGCAGCACACACTCTGACTGTCATACAATTACATCAATCAAGCTAATTAACAATTTAACAATAGTGTAGTGATAGTAGTGAAGGGGTTAATCACTGAACAGATTCTCACTGTCTGTGTACAGCCCTTGCTAGGCCCAGCAGCACTGGAGCACACACTCTGACTGTCACACTATGACATCAATCAAGCTAATTAACGATTTAACACTAGTAACACTAGTGTAGTGATAGTAGTGAAGGTGTTAATCACTGAACAGCTTTAGGTTTATAACTGTGTACCACTCTTGCTAGGCCACCAGCAGTGGAGCATGTCTCTCAGTGAGCATTCAGCAAGCCAATAAGTGTATATTTATTGGTTTGGGTAAAAGTTATAGCGTTTACAAACCATGGTGCCAAAAGTGAATTTTCCCATTTTTAAGCATCTCTGACTTTTCTGAACACCTGTCAGGTTTCATGAGGTGCTAAAATTCCAGGATAGTAGTAAATACCCCCCCAAATGACCCCATTTTGGAAAGAAGACATCCCAAAGTATTCACTATTTTTTGTCACAAGTTAGCGAAAAATGACACTTTGAAACAAAAATAAAACAAAAAAAAAGTTTCCATTTCTGCTAACTTGTGACAAAAAGAAAAATCAAATCCGCCACGGACACACCATGCCCCTCTCTGAATACTTTGGGGTGTCTACTTTCCAAAATGTGGTAATTTGTGGGGTGTGTTTACTGTCCTGGCATTTTGGGGGTGCTAAATTGTAAGCACCCCTGTAAAGCCTAAAGGTGCTCATAGGATGTTGGGCCCCTTACCGCACCAAGGCTGCAAAAAAAGGGTCACACATGTGGTATCGCCGTGCTTTGCAGCCTAGGTGCGCTAAGGTAGGTGCGCTAAGGGGCCCAACGTCCTATGAGTACCTTTAGGATTTCACAGGTCATTTTGAGGCATTTGGTTTCTAGACTACTCCTCGCGCTTTAGGGCCCCTGACATGCCAGGGCAGTATAGGAACCTCACAAATGACCCCATTTTAGAAATAAGATACCTCAAGGTATTCCATTAGGAGTATGGTGAGTTCATAGAAGATTTTATTTTTTGTCACAAGTTAGCGGAAATTGATTTTTATTGGTTTTTTTTTTCACAAAGTGCCATTTTCCACTAGCTTGTGTCTTCTTTCTAAAATGGGGTCACTTGTGCAGTTCCTATACTGCCCTGGCATTTTAGGGGCCCCAAACCATAAGGAGTAGTCTAGAAACCAAATGCCTCAAAATGACCTGTGAATAGGACATTGGGCCCCTTAGCGAATCTAGGCTGCAAAAAAGTGTCTCACATGTGGTATCGCCGTACTCAGGAGAAGTAGTATAATGTGTTTTGTGGTGTATTTTTACATATACTCATGCTGGGTGGGAGACATTTCTCTGTAAATGGACAATTGTGTGTAAAAAAAAAATCAAAAAAATGTAATTTACAGAGATATTTCTCCCACCCAGCATGGGTATGTGTAAAAATGCACTTCAAAACACATTATACTACTTCTCCTGAGTACGGCGATACCACGTGTGTGACACTTTTTCGCAGCCTAGGTTCGCTAAGGGGCCCAACGTCCTATTCACAGGTCATTTTGAGGGGGTCTTCTTTCTAAGATGGGGTCACTTGGGGTTCCTATACTGCCCTGGCATTTTAGGGGCCAAAAACCGCGAGGAGTAGTCTGGAAACCAAATGCCTCAAAATGACTGTTCAGGAGTATAAGCATCTGCAAATTTTGATGACAGGTGGTCTATGAGGGGCCAAATTTTGTGGAACCGGTCATAAGCAGGGTGGCCTCTTAGATGACAGGTTGTATTGGCACTGAAGTGCAGGAAGCACAGGATGTTCTCAAATCATGACCTGGACATGGCAGCAGAGAACATGGGCATGTGATGTATTGGGTGCGTAGACCAATAAGACCGCAATACATTCTTTTTGACTAGACCCATGTTAGGAGAAGGCCCCAAAAAATGATACGTTCGGAAACTTGGAGTGGTTTCCACAGAAAAAGCTGGGCATGGTAGCTTCTTGGATTGGCGGTTGCATATTGTGTGGCATAATGTAACGATTGGTGTCAGCGCGCAGAGAGAATCTGATTATTGGTGATATGCAGTATCACCAAGAATACAGATATATACCCGATTATTGATGATCTGCAGAATCACCGATAATACAGATATATTGCTAACCTCTGGACAGACACCTGAAGCATGTAAGTGTTTGGTGTAACAGTAGTAATTGGACCACCGGGATAGCAGGTGGTCCAATGAGTAGAGACTGTTATGATCGCTTCTGCAGCGTTTACTGCTCACTGCAGTGGTATTGCAAACCAAGCAGTTTTAATGTCATTACATGCATTTGCTTGCATAGTTTGGTTTGCACTTAAACTAGTTGCTGATTCCATCTGCAGTCGCTCTGAAGTTAATGACAGTTTAATATGCTTTTGTGTAAACAAACATTGTCTGCTGCAGTGGAGGGGCGGTCCCTTTCCTGCAGGCTGCATATCATTGTCTGCCTTTTCCTGCTATCAGCCTGTGATTAATTACCATTCACTTGTGTGGGAATCTGCAGGTCTGCTCCCATTGGATGACCTCAGTATAAAGAACTGCTTCCTGCAATGCCTCATGGGCTACCATAGTCTCAGATTCTATCTGTTACTCTGCTCGTGCCCCACCTCGTTCCTGGTCCGTGTGGACTGCGCTGACTCCTGCGAAGGGGTCAGCGAGTCCTCCTAGTTCTGCTCTTGTTCTAGAAGTTGTTACTTGCTTGTCTTGTGTCATATATTGGTTCATCGCCAATATATACGCATACTTGCGCATTTTGTTATTTTCCTTGTATTCGTGTTACGTTGATACATCAGTGTCGCTGATATATACGTACACGAACTGTTTATATCCTGTGTTCCGTTAGTCAGCGTTCCAGCACGCTGAGCTAGTTATCCTGTTCCTGGTCCTGTTTGTGGATTGCGTTCATCTCTGCGAAGAGATAGCGAATCCTTCTGAGTCCTGTTCCCTGTATTACTCCAGTCTTAGTCAGAGTTCCTGCTTATGTCATATATCGGTTCATTGCCGATATATACATATGTTAGTCAGACGTTACAAATAGTTTCATTGATAGCTGTAATTGTAATACGCTAGGAAATCATACTTATTGTATATTTATCTGTGTTACGTTCATCTATCTTGATCCTGCTATTTCCTGACTATCCTGTCCTGTCTTTGTGAGGCACGCCATTGCTGCTAACGCATTGGCTGCCTCATTTCAGTCTGTTTTATTGTGGACGCTTGCTGTCACTAAGTAGTGGCTAGTTAAGCAAGCGTTCATTCTGTCTACCTGTCCTGATCTCCTCAGTCCTGGTTTATGCGCTCAGCGCTACTTTGCGCTGAGACGTTATTACGAAAGTGTTGTTTGTGGCTGTTCGGATCTGCACCGGCTCTGTGCACCACAATCTCCTATTGGAGTCAGTCCTCTCCTCCACTAAACTGGGGATATCCTGATTCCTTGTGCTAGTGTGTGTACCTCCTTCACGTCAGCTTATGTGTTGCATGCTGACTGTGGAGAATACACCTCCAAGCTTAACATTATGGTAGCCCCATTACCAATCCCCATTGTGGGGGGGGGGGGGGGGTTCCCAGCAAAAATGACACTGTTTGTTATGGTTCCTGTCCCTTTAAGAAATTTGAGAGACTCAATTCTGAAACAGAAAATGAGTTTTTTTCTGAATGTACCAGGTTCCTGGCCAATCCCGAGCTCCAGGCTACTCCTGTTTCAACGTGGGCCCCCCAGCTAGTTTATGTTTTATTTAAGGGAAGATTGTTTCAGTGGGCCTACGATGTCTTGGATCATACCAATTTAAAAGAGAGACCACTGGAATTTCTAGCATTTGTGATCCATAACTGGCTGCGCAAAACCGATTTGCCTAGCCCTTTTGATAAGCTCCTGGCAGCTTGTCAATCAGCTGCTCCTTCTACTGCCTACAAAAATAATCAGCAAGCAGATAATTGTTCTGATAACTTTTCTTCTGCTAAGGCAGCAGGGTCTAAAGCCAAACGTAAACGCTCCAAAAGAAAAGCGTTACAATCAGCGGAGTCGTTGCCCTTGGCGACTGCGCATCAGATCTGTAATGAGACTCCGCCAGTAGCAGATAATGAAATTCAGTCACCATTCAGGGGAGTCAAATGGACCTATGAAACTACTAATGAACTTTCATTGCTAGCCAGGGAAAATAAAAGTTCTTGTTTAAATGAATTATCTGAATATGATTATGAGGATATATTACAGAGTATTGAACAGATCAATTTATTCGTGCAGCAAGGGAAATTTGCATACACTACAGTTCAACACTTGCTACAGGTATTGGAGATCCTTAGGAATAAGAAATCGGCCAATCACCTGCTAAATAACCCAATGTATGTTTCTACCACTAACACATTTGCAAACTATGATCAGCCGGAATGCTCAGCTGTTAAATATGCATGGGATCCTCCGTTTGAGAAAGGAGAGATGGAAGCCCTGGTCTATGAATGGAAGAAAGATGCAAGTTCATTTTGTCAGTTTTACAGTGCAAAAAGTGAATTAGTATTGAATGCATGCATTAAGTCTGCCTATAACCTAATAAAAACTGGTGTGTGTGGGTATGACTTTGTGGCTCCATTGATCGATGTGTGGAAGATGATTTTAGACGATTTTTATGCGATTCAATCAGTTGATACCAGGGAAGACACACTGTCAATTGGAGACTGTCCCACTTCTCCAGTTACTGAGTCCCTGCCATGTCTTGTGAATGTTCCTGTAACTCCACCCTGTACCATGGATAACTCAGTGTTACTTCCCAGTAAAACAGAAGCCACTGATACTTTCTTAACTTTGCCCTGCACAAATTTCTCAGCAGAGAATCCAGAGGTTCTGCCGACTTCTGAGTCCAGCCTAGCCAGTACTCATGAGTCTTTGTTCAGTGAAACAGACATTAGAAAATCTTTGCCTGCCTCTGCAAACACTTCTGTAGAATTTACCTGTGTTAATAAAGTTCAACTCCTGTCTGATCCAGCAGATGCCAATAGATGCACTACATTAGTTTCTGAGTCCCAGCAATCCTGTCTAGAAACCTCAGAACCCCAGCATCTAAATTTTCCAATTTTACAATTGAATAGTGCTTCAGATGCACAAATTTTGTGTCTTGATCTTCCTGTCTCTACACCTCGCTCTAGTTCCGTGAATAGCTCAGAGCATCTGCTATGTGAACCTGAAATCGTAGAATTATTACCTTGTTCAGAAAATGTTCCAGTGAATTTGCCCTGTACCATGAATTGTGCAGTAGATTTCTCCAATGAAACTCAGGTCACAGAATCATTATGCTGTCCAGCAGGTGCTTCCATGGTTTTGCCCTGCAATATGGACTGTTCAGTGATCCTGTCCAGTGAAGCTGTGGTCGCAGAGTCTTATGCTTCACCCAGTACTTTGGATACTTCAAACCCTCTAGCAGAGGAGTCTGAGGCACTGCTTACCTCAGTTGGTGTTGCAGTAATATTCACTTGTCTAGCAGCTGTTTTGGAATTACAGTCTGCTCTAATAAAACTTGATGAATTTCTGCCCAGCAAAGCAAAAGCCATTGAAATATTGTCCTCGTCAGCAAGTGTGTTAGATACCTTGCCCTGTACACAGTCTGATTTAACCAATATTGTTGAGTCCCTCTCCAGTGTTGTAACAGCCGAGGAACTCCAGCCCTGTCCTCTGAATGTTTCAGAAGTCTTGCCCTGTAACATGGATAATTCTGACTCGCTGGAAAAAATAGTAGAGATCTCAGAATTTCAGTCCGGGTTAATGAGTGTTTCTGAAACCCAGCCCTGTATCCTGGAAAATTCTGGTTTTCTGCCCGGTGTGGCAGTAGTTCCAGAGTCCCCTTCCTGTCCAGTGAGTTTCTCAGTTTTGCCTAGTTCAGTGGGGATTGCTGCAATATTGACTTGTTTTGCAGCCCTTCATGAGCTCCAGTCCAGTGTATTTGATGAGTCTCTGTCTAGTCCAGAAGAAGCTATGGGAACCCTGTCTAGTTCAGTGCATACATCAGAAGATTTGCCCCGTCTTGTAAATGCCCCTGAACATGATTTGTTAATAACCCTGCTGGAATCAGCGACATCTAAGTCTGATCCTGCAGTTTTTAGTGAGAATCCAGTAACTGTGAAGTCTAGTCATGATGAATTTTTTTTGCCCAGTCCTGGTTTCGGTCCTGTCTTGACTGACTTTGAGGTTCGCAGTTCCTTGACATGCCCAGAGGTTTCTCTTGTGCCGGTGTGCCCAGATGTGCTTCGTATGCCAGAGTGCCCAGATGTGTCTGTGTTAGCGTGCTCACGTGCTTCCCTAGTGGAGACATATTCTGATGTTGCCGGTTGGCCTGCATGCCCGGAGATGGTTCTGGTCCCTAAAAGCCCTGATCTTGATGTTTGTCCTTGTGACCCTGACTCTGGAGTTGCCCTGGGTTCCATAGGGGTTCTTGATAGTTCTCCATGTGAGCCTAAGGGGCGTTCTGACCTGTGGGGATCTCTTTGGAGCTTCCAAGTGTTCTGGGAGATCTCTGAGGAAACTTGTCCTGGTACCTTGGACTGGTTCAACAGTGGGTTTTGTGTTGGTAAGGACAGTTCCGGTGGGCATTGCAAAGGCTTTGGCGTTTTTGGACAGTCCTTGGAAGGCGGTGGGTATCGCGCAGAGTGTTTCTTGGGGTTGTTTTCTGGAAGTCGTGGTTCTGATGGGTGTCACACTGAGGCTTGTAGTGCTGACGGGCATGGTTCGGTAGGTTCTGGTTCCAATTGGTCTAGTTTTGGTGAGACTGATTCGGGAATTTGGTTTTGTCGGGCTGATCCGACCTTCATGAATTTTCAGTCAGATCAGTTTGCTGGATTTCCCACTTCTGATTTTTTGGTTTGGGTGGTTCAGGAGAAATATGTCAGTTTTCATAGGCGTCCAGAGGCCGCGTTTAAGGGAGGGGGTACTGTTATGATCGCTTCTGCAGCGTTTACTGCTCACTGCAGTGGTATTGCAAACCAAGCAGTTTTAATGTCATTACATGCATTTGCTTGCATAGTTTGGTTTGCACTTAAACTAGTTGCTGATTCCATCTGCAGTCGCTCTGAAGTTAATGACAGTTTAATATGCTTTTGTGTAAACAAACATTGTCTGCTGCAGTGGAGGGGCGGTCCCTTTCCTGCAGGCTGCATATCATTGTCTGCCTTTTCCTGCTATCAGCCTGTGATTAATTACCATTCACTTGTGTGGGAATCTGCAGGTCTGCTTCCATTGGATGACCTCAGTATAAAGAACTGCTTCCTGCAATGCCTCATGGGCTACCATACTCTCAGATTCTATCTGTTACTCTGCTCGTGCCCCACCTCGTTCCTGGTCCGTGTGGACTGCGCTGACTCCTGCGAAGGGGTCAGCGAGTCCTCCTAGTTCTGCTCTTGTTCTAGAAGTTGTTACTTGCTTGTCTTGTGTCATATATTGGTTCATCGCCAATATATACGCATACTTGCGCATTTTGTTATTTTCCTTGTATTCGTGTTACGTTGATACATCAGTGTCGCTGATATATACGTACACGAACTGTTTATATCCTGTGTTCCGTTAGTCAGCGTTCCAGCACGCTGAGCTAGTTATCCTGTTCCTGGTCCTGTTTGTGGATTGCGTTCATCTCTGCGAAGAGATAGCGAATCCTTCTGAGTCCTGTTCCCTGTATTACTCCAGTCTTAGTCAGAGTTCCTGCTTATGTCATATATCGGTTCATTGCCGATATATACATATGTTAGTCAGACGTTACAAATAGTTTCATTGATAGCTGTAATTGTAATACGCTAGGAAATCATACTTGTTGTATATTTATCTGTGTTACGTTCATCTATCTTGATCCTGCTATTTCCTGACTATCCTGTCCTGTCTTTGTGAGGCACGCCATTGCTGCTAACGCATTGGCTGCCTCATTCCAGTCTGTTTTATTGTGGACGCTTGCTGTCACTAAGTAGTGGCTAGTTAAGCAAGCGTTCATTCTGTCTACCTGTCCTGATCTCCTCAGTCCTGGTTTATGCGCTCAGCGCTACTTTGCGCTGAGACGTTATTACGAAAGTGTTGTTTGTGGCTGTTCGGATCTGCACCGGCTCTGTGCACCACAATCTCCTATTGGAGTCAGTCCTCTCCTCCACTAAACTGGGGATATCCTGATTCCTTGTGCTAGTGTGTGTACCTCCTTCACGTCAGCTTATGTGTTGCATGCTGACTGTGGAGAATACACCTCCAAGCTTAACAGAGACAGACTCTACTGCAGTCAAGGACTCTAGGTGAAGGAGTCCCTGACTGATTTTGTAGCAGTGCCCCCTCTTAGGAGCAGGGGGCCCCTGCAGGAAGACTGAGCACCCAAGGGGTGGGTGACAGCCAGAAATGTCGGGCAGGCCGGGTCGGCAACACACAGACAGATAAAGTACAAAGACAGGAAGCTGATACGGTATCCAAGGCAAGCAGGGTTTGGCAACAGGTAATCAGAAATGCAAGGTACCAAATCAGAAAGCAGAGGGAAATTCAGGAAAGCAATAAGTCATAACAGATATCAAACAATGCCTAGTCTGGGTGTGAGGTCCGTGGTCTCTACACCCTGGAACTAGTCTGATGTATAACAGAATGATAACACAAGTTCCCTAGTCTAGGTGTGAGGTCCATGGTCTCTACACCCTGGAACTGGTCTAAGGAATAACACAGATGATACACAGTATTCCTAGTCTGGGGTGTGAGGTCCGTGGTCTCTACACCCTGAAACTGGTCTAAGGAATAACACAGATGATACACAGTATTCCTAGTCTGGGGTGTGAGGTCCGTGGTCTCTACACCCTGGAACTGGTCTAAAGAATAACACAGATGATACACAGTAAACTGGCTAAGTGTGGATTCCCAGGTCCACCTGGTTCAACCACACTGAAGGATCTGACTAAGGTCTGAGTGCTAACACATAGGTATTCGCAACGCCAGACAACCAGAAACTGAACAGCAAGAGATATATATAGTAAAGCGCTCCACAGCGCCGCCCAGCTCCCATCAACCAATCACCTGCTGAGCTGGGATCAGCTGACCGCCTCGATCAGCTGACCCTTCTCCTATTGGCATGAAGAGCCTGTCTTGCGGCGCTCGCGCGCGTAGCTCTCACTGTGTGCACTACTAGGTCCAGACAAACCAGAAGCATGTTGCTGCGGGGAAACCGCCGCTCTGTGCGCGGATTCCATTGCCTCACTGTCAGAACGTGCGGCGGTTTCTCCGCAATCCGTCACACATAACGGTTGGTCTCAGCCACAATTAAGTCGAAGAGCAGTGATCAGAAAAAAAAATTCTGTCGTTGCGGTGGGGCGGGTGACGGTTTGGCCAGGTGATCAGAAGCCCGCAGGGGGCATATTAGGGCCTGATCTGATGGATAGGAGTGCTAGGGGGGTGACAGGAGGTGATTGATGGGTGTCTCAGGTGGTGATTAGAGGGGAGAACAGATGTAAATAATGCACTGGAGAGGTGTTTAGGCTGGGTCTGAGGGTGATCTGAGGGTGTGGGCGGGTGTTTGGGTGCCCACAGGGGGCAGTTTAGGGTCTGATCTGATGGGTAGCAGTGACAGGTGGTGACAGGGGGTGACAGGGTGATTGATAGGTGATCAGGGTGTGATTAGAGGGGAGAATAGATGCAAGAAATTCACTGGTGAGGTGATCAGGGCTGAGTCTGAGGGCACTCTGAGGGTGCGGGTTGGTGATTTGGTGCCGAAGGGGCAGATAGGGGTCTGATCTGATGGGCAGCAGTGACAGGTGGTGACAGGGGGTGATTAATGGGTGATTGATGGGTGTTCAGTGGGTGATTAGAGGGGAGAACAGATGTAAACAATGCATTTTTGGAGGTGATCTGAGGGTGGGTCTGCGGGCGATCTGAGCATGTGGGCGGGTGATCAGATGCCCACAAGGGGCAGGTTAGGGTCTGATCTGATGGGTGGCAGTGACAGGTGGTGACAGGGGGTGATTGATGGGTGATTGACAGGTGATCAGTGGGTGATTTTACAGGGGAGAATAGATGTATACAGTACACATGCGGGGGGGGGGGTGTCTGAGGGTGTTCTTAGGGTGCGGGCGGGTGATTGGGTGCCCAAGGGGCAGATTAGGCTCTGATCTGATGGGTAGCAGTGACAGGTGGTGACGGGGTGATTGATAGGTGTTCAGTGGGTGATTAGAGGGAAGAACAGATGTAAACAATGCACTTTGGAGGTGATCTGAGGGTGGGTCTGCGGGCGATCTGATGGTGTGGGTGGGTGATCATATGCACGCCAGGGGCAGGTTGGGGTCTGATCTGATGGGTGGCAGTGACAGGTGGTGGCAGTGACAGGTGGTGACAGGGGGTGATTCATGGGTGATTCATGGGTGATTGACAGGTGATTGACAGGTGATCAGTGGGTGATTACAGGGGAGGTTAGATGTATACAGTACACTGGGGGGGGGGGGTCTGGGGAGGATCTGAGGATGTGGGGGGTGATCAGGAGCCCCCAGGGGGCAGCTTAGGACCTAATCAATAAAATAGCGTTGACAGATAGTGACAGGGAGTGATTGATGGGTGATTAGAGGGGTTATTGGGTGCAAACAGGGGTCTGGGGGGGGGGTCTGAGGGGTGCTGTGGGCGATCAGAAGGCAGGGGGGCAGGATCAGTGTGTTTGGGTGCAGACAGGGGGGGCTGCAACCTGCCCTGGTGGTCCCTCGATCACAGGGACCACCAGGGCAGGGGGCAGCCTGTATATTACGCTTTGTATACATTACAAAGCGTATTATACGCTTCCTATGCGACGATCCAGGGGTTAACAACCCGCTGGCGCTTACGAACGGCCGGCGGGTTGACGGGACGGGTGGGCGGAGCCTATTGCCAGTGAGCCGGGGCGGCGTGTGTGCGGGTGGACGGGTGCGCGTGCACTATCGGCAAGCGTGCACGCGTGTGCGGCGGGTGTACGCACATGCGCACAGTTAAAAGATAGATGTAGAGCCCGTTTTAAAATGGACTTGTGTCTACTAGTATGTTCTATAAACACTGCTCAAAAAAAATAAAGGGAATGATTCAACAACACAATGTAACTGTAAGTCAATCACACTTCTTTGAATTCAGACTGTCCACTTAGGTAGCAACACGGATTGACAATCAATTTCACCTGCTGTTGTGCAAATGGAATAGACAACAGGTGGAAATTATAGGCAATTTAGCAAGACATCCCCAATAAAGGATTGGTCCTGTAGGTGGTGACCACAGATTTGCCGCCTGAGGCAAATTTTGAAAAAATTGACGCCCCAACCCCCCCAGTGGGCGGCGTTGCAGGGAGTGACGTCAGTGGAGAGCACGTTGGAACGAGGAAGAGGTGAGTGATCCTCCGCCCGTGCCTCTTACTGTCGGCTGCTTACTCACTATTTAAAGCTGGAGGGGAGCGCAGATCGGGGGACCCAGGTGAGGGAGGGGGGGTCCGACACCCCTCCCCACCGCTAGGCCCAATACCCCCGTCCTGCCCGCTACCCCTCCAGCTCGGTGGCCACCCCCCCACCGCACCCACGGACGGGCGGATGCCGCCCCTAGAAGTTTGCCGCCTGAGGCAAAAGTTTCACCCTGCCTCATGAGCGGGCCGGCCCCGACCACAGACCACTTCTCAGTTCCTATGCTTTCTGGTGATGGCAGTGCTTTCACTCTAGTGGTAGCATGAGACAGAGTCTACAACTCACACAAGTGGCTCAGGTAGTGCAGCTCATCCAGGGTGGCACATCGATGCGAGCTGTGGCAAGAAGGTTTGCTGTGTCTGTCAGCATAGTGTCCAGAGCAAGGAGGTGCTACCAGGAGACAGGCCAGTACATCAGGAGACGTGTAGGAGCCGGAGGCCATAGGAGGACAACAACCCAGCAGCAGGACAGCTACATCTGCCTTTGTGCAAGGAGGAACAGGAGAGGCACTGCCAGAGCCCTGCAAAAATGACCTCCAGTGGGCCACAATGTGCATGTGTCTGCTCAGACTGTCAGAAACAGAGACTCCATGAGGGTGGCATGAGGGCATGACATCCACAGGTGGAGGTTGTACTTACAGCCCAACACCATGCAGGAAGTTTGGCATTTGCCATAGAACACCAAGATTGGCAAATTTGTCACTGGTCTGGCACCCTGTGCTCTTCAGAGATGAAAGCAGGTTCACACTGAGTACATCTGACAGACCTGACAGACGAGTCTGGAGACATGGTAGAGTACGTTCTGCTGCCTACAACATCCTCCTCATGACTGGTTTGGTAGTGGGTCAGTCATGGTGTGGGGTGGCATTTCTTTGGGGGGCCCCAAAGCCCTCCATGTGCTCACCAGAGGTAGCTTACTACCATTAGGTACTGAGATGAGATCCTCAGACTACTTGTGAGACCATATGCTGGTGCGGTTGGCCCTGGGTTCCTCCTAATGCAAGACAATACTAGACCTCATGTGGCTGGAGTGTGTCAGCAGTTTCTGTAAGATGTAGGCATTGATGCTATGGACTGGCCAGACCTGAATACAATTGAGCACATCTGGGACATCATGTGTCACTCTATTCACCAACGCCACATTGCACCACAGACTGTCCAGGAGTTGGTCAATGCTTTAGTCCAGGTCTGGGAGGAGATCCCTTAAAAGACCATCTGCAACCTCATCAGGAGCATACCCAGGTGTTGTAGGGAGGTCATACAGGCCCATGGAAGTCACACACACTACTGAGTCTCATTTTGGTTTTAAAGAGACTCTAACAAAATGTTGAGCCTTATTTTTTCTATTCTATAAGTTCCTATACCTGTTCTGTTGTGGTCTGTCTTACTGCAACCTTTTCTAGTTGCACTGTCTCTGTAATAAATCTTATCTTCTTTCCTCTGTCGGCTCTGTCGGCAAGAGGCTGGAATGTGTGGAATGTGCAGCACTGCTTGTCATTGGCAGAAGCTTTACACACCCCCTCCAAGTTCTGCATGAGTCACACAGTAAGCTGTTCTCAGCCTATGATACTCTGGTTAGAAGCCAGTCATTTGTTTGTAAACACTGTCTAAAACTGTTAATTACAAGCCAGGATTGTAGCAGGGAGTGATAGAAACAGCACAGAGGGGCCCAGGGGAACATAAGGAATAGAATGGTGTGCTTTTTATTGTTAGAATATTAGAGTACAGATTCTCTTTAAGGACATTACATCAAAGTTGGATTAGCCTGTAGTGTTTGTTTCCACTTTAAGTTTTTGGTTTGACTCCAAGTTCAGACCTCCATGAGTTGAAAAATCTGATTTCCATTATTAATTTTTGTGTGATTTTGTTGTCAGCACATTCAACTACGTAAAGAAGGAAGTATTTAATAGTTTAATAAAAATATTTCATTCATTCAGATCTAGTATGTCTGATTTGTGTTTCCTTGTAAACAAGCCCTAACACAAGCAAAGGAAAATAGCAATTTTCAGTTCTCAGATCCAGTATCAATTTACCAGAAAATGTAAAGGAGTCTTTGAAAACCCAAAGTAACACACTATGGGCTTGATTCACAAAGCAGTGCTAACTGTTAGCATTGGCCCTTATCACGTCTAAACTGAGTGTAAATGTGAGAAGTAGTGATCGCGCACAAAGTACAGAGCTGTAAAGTTTTGCGCACGCACTGCACAGAGCATAGGACCTGATTGAGAAAACCGGTGCTAACCTACTTAGCACCCTGGTTAGTGCGCCTAAAGACTTTAGACGTGCTAAGTAGGTTAGCACCGCATAGTGAATCAAGCCCTATGCTGGCTGTTAATGGGACTGCAGCTGCTGCCACAACAGTCCTACCACTTTTTTTTGCTAATCTCCCCCACTTTTTACTCTATTACAGGACCTTCAGGCAAACAATCCTCAAGTCACCATATGCAATCAGCCTGCTCTACTGAGTTTTCTCCTAGGTGAAATGTTTATACCTTGTCAATGACAACACTTGATATGGGAGAGCACTCACGCTCAAAGGATATCAGTGTGTCAATGCCAAAAGTCACTGTACCAAGTCACTATTTAGCAACACAAATCCATTTAGGCAGGCACCACTTCTGTATTTTACAGCAAGCAAGAAAATACCCACAATAATGTTGACAGTACTTTTCCCCCTGCTTTTTAGGAATTTTTTTTTATTGTAAAGTGCTGAAAAGCATTTTTAACCACTTGCCGATTGCCTAACGTAGATTGGCAGCAGCAGAGTGGCTCTGTTGTCTTTTCGTGCTGCCATATGATGTCATCTCACGAGGAGCAAGATTTGATGGGAGCTCCTGTCACTGTAAACTGTGGGTCCCAGCGATCAGCCTGCCAGAGGCTGATCAGCGCTGGCAGGCTGTTTTTTGTACATATATTAAAAAATGTATTATATAGCGCTGGCCGATACGCGTCATCGTGGGGACCGGTGTGAGAGTCTTGCGCATGCGCGGTTCAGAGTTAGAAAACCGTGCATGTGCAGGACTGTCACGCCGGCCGTCGTGATTATGCCTAGCAGCTGGCGTGATGACGCGGAGCGTCACCATTCAGGAAGTGTTGGTCCGACACTTGGCCCAGGTGTCTCACGGGTAATGAAGTCGCCTGCAGGACCAGGAGAGGAGCCAGGTGGACGCTGGGGGACCTCGCGGTTGGAGGAAGCACCAGGTAAGTACCCATTTTATTTTTATCTACTGTTCGGGGTGCCTTAGTGAAAATAATGTAATAAAAAAGTGCTTCATTTTTACAATAGTTATGTATAAATGATTTCAATACCAGAAGGTGGCGCTTCATACAAATATTACTATTGACTACTAAACCAATAAAATCATGTAAAAAGTCCAGTATAATAAATCCACGTCTGCCAAGGAAACTCGTTGATCGCAGCTTATATTCTTCCTATCACCTTCACCAGCACCCAGGTGAACAGACACTCACCAAATATTACGACCTCCAGTTAGGTCTATCATCGCCTTGGGACACTTCGGCCATCCCCCGCCACACCGAACTGATGATAGCTGCCACTGGGTACCAGATACTCCTTATCCTTGCAGTATGGTTTTCAACTTCCCATGAGATTTATCTCAAAACAAACGCCTCACATAGCATAAAAACAGCGACATTTATTATAAAAAGCATAAAAACAGCGACATTTATTATAAAAAGCATAAAAGTACACTGACGGATTTCTCTCTTTTGACATCAGCACAGAGTAATTTAGATATGGGCTCTACCCTGTTTTGTTGGGCCCTGGCTGGCACCTGTAGTCCCTCTACTGCGGTTGGAATGGCGTGCACCTCCACTTCCCACACAGTTCCGGACGCCGCTCGGATACTCCACGTGTGTAGCTCTGTTACTTCCGTGTCTCACCCCGCCTTACTTGTTTCGTCATAAGTGACTCATTAGAAGCTTCTTATCTGAAGCTCATCTGAGCTTCTGATGAGTCACTTATGACGAAAAATGAGGAGCCCATTTCTGTTGTTTATTTCAGTCTTAGAATATAGTAACGTTATTGGGAAAACCATGTCTATTGATCACCCTTCCTGCCATGCATGTATTGCTTTCTGTTGATAACAATGCATATCTTATCCTCGTTACGATATTTTATTTGTTACTTTTGTTCAGTGTCTGCCTCAGCTATGAGAATAGGACTTTAACCTACTACTTGTTGTTAAAATAGACCTGGTTTCTAAATGGTACATTCTTCTTTTATAAAATAACTGCCAAGAATCTGCCATAGAACAATGTAACAAAACATAGGGCCTATTAATAAATGAATGTATCACATTTTACAATGGTTTCTTTATTTAAATTGTGCGGCAAGACGTGTTAGACTTATTAATAGCAGGAAGTTCACTGCTTTCCTCTGCCCGCAAATTCCTGGCATATTCAAAAATTTTAAGAAGGTTTTACATTGCCATTTATTATTCACATCTAATCTGCCAATCTATACGTAAGGATCTGAGCATGCAGATCGTTATTAAAAAAAGACAGGAACAGGAGATCACTTATACTGAGATCTGCAAAGGCTGGGTTTGAAGGTGAAAAAATCAAAACACGCTGCCGTCAGCGATTTCAATTTTAGATGTGAACTGAGCCTTAAAAGAGAGTCTGAAGCCTTTTTAAAAATCAGTTTTTACCTCTTATTTATGTTAAGGATCATTGGCAGACCTAAAACGCCGCTATCCCATGGCCGAATCAGGGTTTTAATACCCTCAAATCCCCAGAGCAAAAGCAGGGTAGCATTTTCTGGTAGAGGCAGAGCTTTCTGCAGTAGCTCTGCCTCTCCTCGCATCAATCCCCGCTGATCGCCGCCTCTCCCCGCCCCTCTCAGTCTTCTTTCACTGAGAGGGGCGGAAGAGAGGCGGAGATCCGTGGTGGATTGACGCAAATCAGAATCAGAATCAGAATCAGAATCTTTATTTCGCCAAGCATGACAGGATCATGCCTGGAATTGGGTTTGGCACATACAGAGCTCAGCAATTCCAAAGACAAAAGAAGAAAAATAACCGACAATAGTGCAATATACAGGAGATATACACGGTAAAGCATTGACAAGATAATACAGGAGCATGTAGCAAGAAGTAAGTTCAGATCGCAATATCAGACTAAGAGAACAGTGCAGATGAGTGCAGCTACAGTTCCAGGCAGACAGAAGGTCTGTGACAGGGCCAGACTGTGAACCTAACAAGGGGGTGGAGGAGGCGGAACATGAGATGAGTTCAGGAGGTTGACGGCGGAGGGAAAAAAACAGTTCCGGTGCCTCGTAGTCCTGGTGGGGATGACCCGGAATCTCCGCCCTGAACGTAGGCGACTGAAGTAGCCCTGGCCGGGATGGGAGGAGTCGTTGGCTATCTTCAGCGCTCTAATGGAGGTAGAGCTACATCGTTAAACTCTGCCTCCCTGGGCAGCAAAATCCACAACCAAGAAAGTCGTGGATTTTTGCCCCAGGATTTGAGGGTAATAAAACTTTTGTTCGGCCACAGGATAGCGATGTTTTAGGTCTGCTAATGATCCTTAACATAAATAAGAGGTAAAAACTGATTTTTAAAGAGGCTTCAGAGTTTCTTTAAAGAAGGTATTAAGATTGCATTTGGCACACCTTCCTCGGAGACTTTGGTTCATATTGACATGATATAGCATCACTCAGTTACTGCAGATTTGTGGCATGCAGGTGCATGAAGCACCCGTTTCATGGGATCTAAAACATGCTATATTGGATGAGGATCTGATAACTGTGGAGGTCATTAGAGTACAGTGAACTTGTCATTTTCAAGAAACCAGCTTGAGATGATGTGAGCTTTGTAAAATTGTTCATTATCCTGCTGAAAGTAGCCATCAGAAGATTAGTACACTGTGGTCAAAAGGGGAAGGACACGGCCAGTAACAATAGTCACGTAGGCTGGGAGATTTAAACAATTTCAGTTGGTACTATGGGTCCAAATTGTGCCAAAACAATTTTCCCCGCACTATTACACTACCTCCACCGCCTGAAATGTTGACATAATGTATGGCAAGCTTGAAGGTAGGTTTTACTTTAAAGGGAACCTGCGCTGAGAGTAATATGGAGGCTGTCATAATTATTTCCTTTTAAACAATACCAGTTGCCTGGCATTCCTGCTGATCTTTCTCACTTCAAAAGCGTCTGAATCCCACACCTGAAGCAAGCTTGTGGCCCAGTCAAACCTGAGTCAGAGCACCTGATCTGCATGCTTGTTCAGGGTTCATAGTTAGTGCGGTAGCAATAGAGGATTCAGGAATGCAACTTGTGACTGCACCAAGGCCATTGGGCCAGAGAGGGCCCTCTCTCAATGACAGTACTGTTTCTTAATTGGTCCTGTGCTGATAATAATAATAACATCTATACACGCTTTGAATAGTGGTAATCATTACCAAACTGCTCCCCATCCCCTTCTTGCACCTCTGACACTGTGGTTGTCCATGTCAGTTTTTGGTGCGCCATATCAATTGTTATGTATAGAGTGCTTGGGGGGCAATGTAAAACTTGCACTGGGGCCCAAAGCTTCTTAGCTAAGGCACTGATTAGAGTCACAGGATCAGGACAGCCAGGCAACCTGCATTATTTAAAATTGAAATAAAAATGTCAGGATCCCTTAAATAACTGTGCACAACTTATTTTGGAACTAAAAAAAAGAGTTGTATAATAAAGGTGCATGTATAATAATTGTGCATACAAGATATAATAAATATTACAAATAATTTTAAGTTGTGTGTGATCTCCCTGAATGGTTAGGTGTGCCCACCACAGTTAATGAGTACAAGGAAAAGTGTCAGATCCACTGTCATGCTAGAGTTTCCTGAGGCACATTTGTGTAAATATGCAAAAGGAATCAAGTAATATATTCCAGAACTATTTGTGGTTGGCCTAACAAAACATAGACTACTATGACTGCCAAGATTTTAAGACTTATGTAAACCTGCCAATACTACAGCATAACACAACATTGTCAGTCAGTGTATTACCTTAAACCAATGCATACATACAGTTAGTATTGTTTGCTAACATCAATATGTCATACAATAAAATGCCCATGTGTACCAATCAACTGTACTTTGACTGTGCTTGTTTACGCTTAACAGAAATAATGAAGTCCTTACATTGTCTTACAGAGCTTCTCTCTTGCTTCCAGTTCCAACAAAAAGTTGGATTTTTATTTCTGATTGTTTCCTTTTAAGGGGTGTTTTTCCTCAAATCCTGTTTTCAGCAACACCTATAGGTGCAACACACACAATTGCTCACTGTACTGTTATACACCCTTTGCCTGCCATACCAAATAAATAGGTAGTATTCAGGTCGGAGGCTTCGTTTGGACGCAATTGTAGATTGCATCTACAATTGCTGCAAAAATAATTAAAAATCACACACTGGTTTACAGGACAGCTGGGGGCCCCAGACTCTCTCACTGGCCGGGGCCCCCACCTCACCATGCGATACCCAGGCAAGCCCTGGACCTCTCACAACTAGGGAATTCACCCCCACTGCCTCTGAACTGAATGCTAACTGCAACACACACAATTGCTCACTCCCAGTTAAAGCAATTTCATACCTTTATTTGGTCAGCAGGCACCAGTCAGCCAATCAGGTGCACTGTTATACACCCTTTGCCTGCGGTACCAAATCTAGCAGGAATTGCATAAATTAGGTAGCATACAATTGGGAGGCCTTGGTTGGATTACATCGCTAGCAGGGACGCCCGTGCAGGCAGGTCTCCCACACGGTCCCCTCCCTAACCACTCACCTGTCAACCGTATCCTGGAAGCTGCAAAAAAGAAACTTAAAATCACAATCACTAAAACTGGTTCTCACGACAGCCTCCCACCTGAATGCTACCTAATTTATGCAATCCCTGCTAGATTTGGTACAGCAGGCAAAGGGTGTATAACAGTACACCTGATTGGCTGACTGGTGCCGGTTGACCAAATAATAGTAGGACATTGCTTTAACTGGGAGTGAGCAATTGTGTGTATTGCAGTTAGCATTAAGTTCAGAGGCAGTGGGGTTGAATTCCCTGGTTGTGAGAGGTCCAGGGCTCTGCTGCACTTTCCTATGTGTATAGCATGGTGGTGTGGGGGCCCCATCCAGTGAGAGAGCCCAGGGCCCCCGGCTGTCTTGCGAACCAGTGTTTGTGATTTTAACACCCATAGGAGGACTGAAAGTGTATTTATTCTCATATTACCATAAAAACAGAGGCTAACATACTGACAGGATTATTGGAGCTCATAACTTTCCATCTCTCAGGCCGCTGTCACACTGGGACGTTGTGGTGTGTTACCCTTTTTTACCGCAGGGTAACACTAAAGCAATGAAAACCTCACACTCACTCATGGGGGGGGGGGGGGTGCTGGCTTAGGTACACCACTGCCTTAAAGTGGACCTGAACTCTTGCACAAGACAAAAGGAAAAATACAGAATTGCTACTTATATGTATTTAGAGAGTTTAGCCTACTAATTCGTAAACACAGGATGTTAATAATATGTCTGCTTCCATGAAAGCAGGAAGTAGAAACTCAGGCCTGCTGTAATAAAAATATGATCAGAATATTCTTTACTTGTGAGATCAGTACTAGTTCGATTAATTTTCTTGATCTTACCATCACAATTAGAAACAGAGGTGGGATCTGCCCCGGGACAAGGTCCTTCAGCACCGAAGGCTGAGACACCAAAGTGCGCCCCTCCATCCCTCCCATCCCAGTCATCACACACTGATTGCTATTAGTCTAAGAGGCCACCCAAGGCCCCCAACCCCCCAACACCTTAACCACTTAAGTCTATCTGGACAGATATATCTGTCCAGATAGACTGTGCTGCTGACACTGTGCCGGACGCGCGATCACACGTGATCCTGCCCCCTTCCGATAGTCCCGAGATCAATGAATGGGAATATAGTTCCCATTCATCGATCTAAGTTCCCGGCAGAAAAACCGACGGTCTCTTATCAGAGGCCGCGGTCTTTCTTTACAGAAAAAGTTTCCCATCCTCCTTGTAGTTCCTGGAAGCTAAACTGTTCGCTTCCAGGACTTTTTGACTGTGGCAATCTTGTGGCCGAATAGTAAAACTACACCCACATGCATGAACCCACAAACCCACAGTATTACATTTAAAATTAACTGTTTACCTCCCTCACCAAAAATTACCCAAATAAAATTTTTAATAAAAAAAAAAGAAAAGAAATCACAATAAAACCCCCCCAAAATACAACATATATAGTTACCTAAAGGTTTTGAACTTTTTGAATATGCATGTCAAGAGAGTATATTACCATAATTTTTTAAATTATAAGCTTGTAAATAGTGATGGATGCAAACTGTAAAAAAATGCACCTTTATTTCCAAATAATACATCAGCGCCAAAAATTGTGATAGGGACATCATTTAAACGGTTTAATAACCTGGACAAATGGGCAAATAAAATACATGGGTTTTAATTACGATAACATGTATTAATTTCAAACTATAATGGCCAAAAACTGAGAAATAATGAATTTTTTCCATTCCTTTCTTAATCTTCCTGTCAGATTTCTTCTAGCTACTGCAAGTGACAGCAACATAGGATAATAGTAATGTCTGGCTCATTTTACTCTGGAAGAAATGTACTTCTTATTTGAATGTGTTTTAAATTGTAAGATTTTCATGACAGTTTCTCTTTAAGGCAGTGCTCCCCTACCTTTTTTGACCCAAGGACCACTTCCACTTCAAGCAGTTTTTCCAAGGACCAGGGGTGTGTGTGTGTGAGGTAATGAGTGGGGCAGTGGGCTGTTCTCTGAATAGTGTCAGTACATAAAGAAGTCCTGGCAGCATTAGCCCCTAACCACCAATGTAATCACCCTCAGCAATTTGGACCTCTTTTTTTTTTTTTCTTGCTGACTGGGGCAGTGCTGCTGCATAACCCACCATGGTTCACTGATGGAGTATGGAGCAGTGCACCCCATTCAGGATACATTTGATGTGACAGGTGGTGAGGGGGTACTGCCTGGGCTTCCCTATCTACTGATGCAGTCACCTCCAGCCTTTCATGCCCTCATCTGCCTCCCCACACTCACGTTTACCCTTCCCTCCTCTCCTCACTCACTTTTATCCATCCCTTCTCCCAGTCCCCACACTCACTTTTACTCTTCCCTCCTCTCCACAATCATGTTTACCCTTCCCTCCTCCCCACATTCACTTTTACCCTTCTCTCCTTCCCATACTCTTTTTTTACTCTTCCCTTCTCTCCACGCTCACTTTTACACTTCCCTCCTCCCCACACTCACTTTTACCCTTCCACCTTCCCTCCTCCCCACACTCACTTTTACCCTTCCCTCCTCCCCACGCTTACTTTTACCCTTCCCGCCTCCCCACACTCACTTTTACCCTTCCCTTCTCCCCACACTCACTTTACCCTTCCCTTCTCCCCACACTTACTTTTACCCTTCCCTTCTCCCCACACTTACTTTTACCCTTCCCTCCTCCCCACACTCACTTTTACCCTTCCGCCTTCCCTCCTCCCCACACTCACTTTTACCCTTCCGGCCTCCCCACACTCACTTTTACCCTTCCCTTCTCCCCACACTCACTTTTACTTTTCCCTCCTCCCCACATTCACTTTTACCCTTCTCTCTTTCCCATACTCACTTTTACCCTTCCACCTTCCCTCCACCTTCCCTCCTCCCCCTACTCACTTTTACCCTTCTCCCCACACTTACTTTTACCCTTCCCTCCTCCCCACACTCACTTTTACCCTTCCACCTTCCCTCCTCCCCCTACTCACTTTTACCCTTCCCTACTCCCCACGCTTACTTTTACCCTTCCCTCCTCCCCACACTCACTTTTACCCTTCCACCTTCCCTCCTCCCCACACTCACTTTTACCCTTCTGCCTTCCCTCCTCCCCACACTCACTTTTACCCTTCCCTCCTCCCCACACTCACTTTTACCCTTCCGCCTTCCCTCCTCCCCACACTCACTTTTACCCTTCCCGCCTCCCCACACTCACTTTTACCCTTCCCTTCTCCCCACACTCACTTTTACCCTTCCCTTCTCCCCACACTCACTTTTACCCTTCCCTCCTCCCCACACTCACTTTTACCCTTCTGCCTTCCCTCCTCCCCACACTCACTTTTACCCTTCCCTCCTCCCCACACTCACTTTTACCCTTCCCTCCTCCCCACACTCACTTTTACCCTTCCCTCCTCCCCACACTCACTTTTACCCTTCCCTCCTCCCCACACTCACCTTTACCCTTCCCTCCTCCCCACACTTACTTTTACCCTTCCCTCCTCCCCACATTCACTTTTACCCATCTCTCTTTCCCATACTCACTTTTACTCTTCCCTTCTCTCCACGCTCACTTTTACACTTCCCTCCTCCCCACACTCACTTTTCCCTTCTCCCCACACTCACTTTTCCCTTCCCTTCTCCCCACACTTACTTTTACCCTTCCCTCTTCCCCACACTCACTTTTACCCTTCCACCTTCCCTCCTCCCCCTACTCACTTTTACCCTTCCCTACTCCCCACGCTTACTTTTACCCTCCCCGCCTCCCCACACTCATTTTTACCCTTCCCTTCTCACCACACTCACTTTACCCTTCCCTTCTCCCCACACTTACTTTTACCCTTCCCTCCTCCCCACACATACCTTTACCCTTCCCTCCTCCCCACACTCACTTTTACTTTTCCCTCCTCCCCACACTCACTTTTCCCTTCTCCCCACACTCACTTTTCCCTTCCCTTCTCCCCACACTTACTTTTACCCTTCCCTCCTCCCCACACTCACTTTTACCCTTCCACCTTCCCTCCTCCCCCTACTCACTTTTACCCTTCCCTACTCCCCACGCTTACTTTTACCCTCCCCGCCTCCCCACACTCACTTTTACCCTTCCCTTCTCCCCACACTCACTTTACCCTTCCCTTCTCCCCACACTTACTTTTACCCTTCCCTCCTCCCCACACTTACCTTTACCCTTCCCTCCTCCCCACACTCACTTTTACTTTTCCCTCCTCCCCACATTCACTTTTACCCTTCCCGCCTCCCCACACTCACTTTTACCCTTCCCTTCTCCCCACACTCACTTTACCCTTCCCTTCTCACCACACTTACTTTTACCCTTCCCTCCTCCCCACACTTACTTTTACCCTTCCCTCCTCCTCACACTCACTTTTACTTTTCCCTCCTCCCCACATTCACTTTTACCCTTCTCTCTTTCCCATACTCACTTTTACTCTTCCCTTCTCTCCACGCTCACTTTTACACTTCCCTCCTCCCCACACTCACTTTTCCCTTCCTTTCTCCCCACACTTACTTTTACCCTTCTGCCTTCCCTCCTCCCCACACTCACTTTTACCCTTCCCTCCTCCCCACACTCACTTTTACCCTTCCCTCCTCCCCACACTCACTTTTACCATTCCCTCCTCCCCACACTCACCTTTACCCTTCCCTCCTCCCCACACTCACTTTCATCCTTCCCTCTTTCCTACACTCACTTTTATTCTTCCCCACACTTTTATCCTTCCTTCCTCCCCTCACTCACTTTTTCCCTATCCTCCTACCCTCACTCACTTCTACCCTTCCCTACACTTTTAGCCTTCCATTCTCCCTACATTAACTTTTTGCATCACCCGCTTACTTCACCTTCATGCAGACTCTGTGGCTGGGAAAAAAGCAAAGCGTTACAATCGTATCACTGCTGCCAACCGGTCTCTGTACAGACAGAAAGCATGCTGCTTTAAAAATTACAGACACCAGGTGGCAGCAGTAAGAAAGGCTGCAGACAGCTCTGCCTCTCTTCAGCATCAAGATGGGCACGGCCCAGCTCAGCACAGCCTGCGGCCCAGCGTTGGGGCCGCAGACTGGGGGGTTTGGGGACCCCTGCTTTAAGGAATAGATTCAGATAAACAGGCTTCCCTGACTTTGTTCTAAGACATGTATATGACAGAGCAAAGGACACAGAGCGTGTGAGAATTCTAAGCAAAAGGATCACAGAATCAGAGCAAAAATGTGCAGCGCCAAGATTGATTGGGACGTACCCCGCACAATCACACCAGTAGTGATCGTCTAAATCTAATTACTATTACATTACATTTTGCATACGGTTTCCCAAATACAACAATACATAATTACAATTTAGAAATACAACTTATTTTGTATAATCCATTCATAATATGGCATAATTACGCTAAATTTTGATTAATCTCATGCCAAATTAAGCGGTTAATAGCAAAATGACCATATATGCTATCATCATCACCAAATTGCTAGATACTGCTAAGGGGAAAAGTGGGAAGAAGACAAAAAGACCTTGTAGTTTTTGAGAATATTGATTTTAAAAATGCAACAGGAAAATGTTTTTTAACTCAGAAAAATTAGTTTAATTTTTTTTTTCTTTCCATTATGAATCGACTTTTTAAATTACTTTTTGTCTTGTTCTCAGAGCTGGGGGGGGGGGCATTGCTATTAACCGCTAAAATTGATAAAGTCAGCACAAATGCAAAAATCTGGCAAAATTGCCAAATTACAGTTCTTAATTATGGTTACAGACAAACTTATGTTTCACCAGAAATTACAATTATTGCGGCAGCATTTCACCAGAAAAACACACGTAAATGCGGCAGCTTTTCACCAGAAAATAAACCTAATGTGGGCAGTGTTTTACCAGAAAATACACTTTTACCCTTCTCTCTTTCCCATACTCACTTTTACCCTTCCACCTTCCCTCCACCTTCCCTCCTCCCCCTACTCACTTTTACCCTTCTCCCCACACTTACTTTTACCCTTCCCTCCTCCCCACACTCACTTTTACCCTTCCACCTTCCCTCCTCCCCCTACTCACTTTTACCCTTCCCTACTCCCCACGCTTACTTTTACCCTTCCCTCCTCCCCACACTCACTTTTACCCTTCCACCTTCCCTCCTCCCCACACTCACTTTTACCCTTCTGCCTTCCCTCCTCCCCACACTCACTTTTACCCTTCCCTCCTCCCCACACTCACTTTTACCCTTCCGCCTTCCCTCCTCCCCACACTCACTTTTACCCTTCCCGCCTCCCCACACTCACTTTTACCCTTCCCTCCTCCCCACACTCACTTTTACCCTTCCCTCCTCCCCACACTCACTTTTACCCTTCCCTCCTCCCCACACTCACCTTTACCCTTCCCTCCTCCCCACACTTACTTTTACCCTTCCCTCCTCCCCACATTCACTTTTACCCATCTCTCTTTCCCATACTCACTTTTACTCTTCCCTTCTCTCCACGCTCACTTTTACACTTCCCTCCTCCCCACACTCACTTTTCCCTTCTCCCCACACTCACTTTTCCCTTCCCTTCTCCCCACACTTACTTTTACCCTTCCCTCTTCCCCACACTCACTTTTACCCTTCCACCTTCCCTCCTCCCCCTACTCACTTTTACCCTTCCCTACTCCCCACGCTTACTTTTACCCTCCCCGCCTCCCCACACTCATTTTTACCCTTCCCTTCTCACCACACTCACTTTACCCTTCCCTTCTCCCCACACTTACTTTTACCCTTCCCTCCTCCCCACACATACCTTTACCCTTCCCTCCTCCCCACACTCACTTTTACTTTTCCCTCCTCCCCACACTCACTTTTCCCTTCTCCCCACACTCACTTTTCCCTTCCCTTCTCCCCACACTTACTTTTACCCTTCCCTCCTCCCCACACTCACTTTTACCCTTCCACCTTCCCTCCTCCCCCTACTCACTTTTACCCTTCCCTACTCCCCACGCTTACTTTTACCCTCCCCGCCTCCCCACACTCACTTTTACCCTTCCCTTCTCCCCACACTCACTTTACCCTTCCCTTCTCCCCACACTTACTTTTACCCTTCCCTCCTCCCCACACTTACCTTTACCCTTCCCTCCTCCCCACACTCACTTTTACTTTTCCCTCCTCCCCACATTCACTTTTACCCTTCCCGCCTCCCCACACTCACTTTTACCCTTCCCTTCTCCCCACACTCACTTTACCCTTCCCTTCTCACCACACTTACTTTTACCCTTCCCTCCTCCCCACACTTACTTTTACCCTTCCCTCCTCCTCACACTCACTTTTACTTTTCCCTCCTCCCCACATTCACTTTTACCCTTCTCTCTTTCCCATACTCACTTTTACTCTTCCCTTCTCTCCACGCTCACTTTTACACTTCCCTCCTCCCCACACTCACTTTTCCCTTCCTTTCTCCCCACACTTACTTTTACCCTTCTGCCTTCCCTCCTCCCCACACTCACTTTTACCCTTCCCTCCTCCCCACACTCACTTTTACCCTTCCCTCCTCCCCACACTCACTTTTACCCTTCCCTCCTCCCCACACTCACCTTTACCCTTCCCTCCTCCCCACACTCACTTTCATCCTTCCCTCTTTCCTACACTCACTTTTATTCTTCCCCACACTTTTATCCTTCCTTCCTCCCCTCACTCACTTTTTCCCTATCCTCCTACCCTCACTCACTTCTACCCTTCCCTACACTTTTAGCCTTCCATTCTCCCTACATTAACTTTTTGCATCACCCGCTTACTTCACCTTCATGCAGACTCTGTGGCTGGGAAAAAAGCAAAGCGTTACAATCGTATCACTGCTGCCAACCGGTCTCTGTACAGACAGAAAGCATGCTGCTTTAAAAATTACAGACACCAGGTGGCAGCAGTAAGAAAGGCTGCAGACAGCTCTGCCTCTCTTCAGCATCAAGATGGGCACGGCCCAGCTCAGCACAGCCTGCGGCCCAGCGTTGGGGCCGCAGACTGGGGGGTTTGGGGACCCCTGCTTTAAGGAATAGATTCAGATAAACAGGCTTCCCTGACTTTGTTCTAAGACATGTATATGACAGAGCAAAGGACACAGAGCGTGTGAGAATTCTAAGCAAAAGGATCACAGAATCAGAGCAAAAATGTGCAGCGCCAAGATTGATTGGGACGTACCCCGCACAATCACACCAGTAGTGATCGTCTAAATCTAATTACTATTACATTACATTTTGCATACGGTTTCCCAAATACAACAATACATAATTACAATTTAGAAATACAACTTATTTTGTATAATCCATTCATAATATGGCATAATTACGCTAAATTTTGATTAATCTCATGCCAAATTAAGCGGTTAATAGCAAAATGACCATATATGCTATCATCATCACCAAATTGCTAGATACTGCTAAGGGGAAAAGTGGGAAGAAGACAAAAAGACCTTGTAGTTTTTGAGAATATTGATTTTAAAAATGCAACAGGAAAATGTTTTTTAACTCAGAAAAATTACAGTTTAATTTTTTTTTTCTTTCCATTATGAATCGACTTTTTAAATTACTTTTTGTCTTGTTCTCAGAGCTGGGGGGGGGGGGGGGGGGCATTGCTATTAACCGCTAAAATTGATAAAGTCAGCACAAATGCAAAAATCTGGCAAAATTGCCAAATTACAGTTCTTAATTATGGTTACAGACAAACTTATGTTTCACCAGAAATTACAATTATTGCGGCAGCATTTCACCAGAAAAACACACGTAAATGCGGCAGCTTTTCACCAGAAAATAAACCTAATGTGGGCAGTGTTTTACCAGAAAATACACATAGGCATGGCTTTACTTTCATGAGGCACATAGGGGAACAGAAGGAGGCACAGGGGGAATGAAGAAGGCACACAGAGGGACATAGGGTGGCACAGGGGGATAGAAGGAGACAAGGGTCAGAATACGTCACAACAGACAGAAGGAGGCACACTAGGGGATAGAAGGAGGCACACAGGGAGACAAAGAGAGGCACAATAGGGGACAGAATAAGACACAAAGGAGGACAGAAGGAGGCACAGGAGGACAGAAGGAGGAACACAGAGAGGCAGCGGGAGGTACAAGGGGACAGAAGAAGGCATAAGGGCCAGAAGGAGGCACAAAAGAGGAGAGAATAAGGCAGAAGGGGAATGAAGGAAGCACACAGGGGGACAGAAGGAGGCACAAAGTGGGGCAGAAGGAGGCACAAAATACGGCAGAAGGAGGCACAGTGAGGGACAGATTGAGGCACAAAGGGGGACAAAAGGAGGCACAGGAGGAAAGAAGGAGGCACAGGGGGACAGAAAATTAAGCACAATAGGGGACAGAAAAAAAGCACAAAGGTAGGCAGAAGGAGGCACAGGGGCATAGTGGGAGGCACAAAGGGGAACAGAAGAGGGCACAAAAGGGGGGCAGAAGAAGGCAGAGAGGGGATGTAAAGAGGCACAGGGAGAAAGAAGGAGGCAGAGGGGGATAGACAGAGCCACAGAGAGACAGGAGAAGGCACAAAGGGGCAAAGAGAGAGGAACAGGGGGACAAAGGAGGGTGCAGAAGACAGAGGTGGCACATGGGGACTGAAGAAGCCCATGGGGACAGAAAGAGGCAGAGGAGGACAGAAGGAGGCAGAGTGGGACTGAAGGAGGAACAGGGGGCAGAGGGAGCACAAGGGGACATAAGGAGGCCCAGGGAGACAGAAGAAGGCACAAAGGGGCACAGAAGGAGGCAGCAGTGGCACAGGGAGACTAAAGCAGGGACATAGAGACAGAAGGAGGCATAAAGAGAGACAGAAGGAGGCATAAAGGGAGACAGAGGGACAAACAGGGGGTCAGACATGGCACAAGCGACTGAAGGAGGTACAAGGAGGCAGAAGGAGGCACAAAAAGGGACAGAAGGTGGCACAAAAGGGGAAACAAGGGTACACAAGACACAGAGGGACCCAGTGGCAGCTGCCTGCAACTTACGCTAAGCAGAAGCAGGTCATAGAACGCCCATGGGGTGGAGGCTTAGTGAGAGGGTGTGGCTTCATTCAGGGGGCAGGGCTTAATCCAGCAACATGACGCCCTCAGGACCAATGGCACTGCAGGCACATGGCCTGTATTGCCTATGCCTATAGGCGCCCCTGGGTGGGTATGACATTTTCTGGACACTCCTTGCCCAGTAGGGTGTCTAGCAATTAGGATTAGGATTTATTTGCCCAATAACATAGTGATCACCTGATCAGATAAATATTCTTGCTATAGCTCATGCTTTTAGCAGACCCTTAAGTATATGCCATAAGTATATAATTGTAGACAGGGAATACAAAACCAGTCTTGTTGGTCTGATCGTACATTATTGCTTTCAAATCTCACATCATGTACTGTAGCTTTTGTTAATTAGACCCTTAGTTAGTGTTACCAAGCATAACAGGAACTTGAAACCCTCCCTTTGTTGCTTTACTGTGATGGTCTAACCCGGTCTACTGTTAGACATTTTTGACATATTACTACAAATATATTCCTTTTTACTTTTTGGTGTGCTAATAAAGAGTGTCACCTTTCCTTTGGAATACTCTCCCACAGCCTGTCCATAATCCAAGCTTGGAAACCTTCATGTACTTTCAAAACACATTTTCAGACTAGCCTATAATTTGCTTTAGGCAGTGGCATAGCTATGAAGCTGTGGGCCCTGTTGCAAATTTTACATAGGGGCCCCCAAGCACAATATACGTAGCAACTGATACTGTGCACCAAAACCTGCCAAGGACAGCCACAGTGTCAGAGGGGCAAGAAGGGAATGGGGAGCAGTTTTTCAATGATTACTACTATTCAAAGCATCTATTGAAGTGATTATTATCAGCACAGGACCAATAGAGAGCTAATACTGTGATTAAGGGTGGGCCCCTCGGGGCCCTTTCGGTCCAAGGGCCCCGATGCGGTTGCAACCTCTGCACCCCCTATTGCTACGCCACTGGCTATACGTAGGTAAGATCTGAGACTCATGGCCTCACCCATTAACCCCTGTGTCTTTTTCTCCAGTGTTCCAAACGTATTACCCTCTAGAGTGTAAGCTCACAAGGACAGGAACATCCTCCTTGTCTTTCTTATTCTGCTATAATTGATCATAGGAACATGTACCAGCACTGGTGAGGTCTCAAACCACATATCAACTATGTATGTATTTGTATTGCTATTCCTGATTGTACAGAGTTTTGAACTTCATGTATCCATGCTACCCACTTAATCAGGGTAAAGCCTATTTGCTTCCCGTTTTCACCTTATAAAATAACCCCCAGACCACCATCTAATATATCCCACATTAAAACAAAAGACACTAGACTGCAAATTGACATTGGTGTAAAAAAAGGCCAAAGCAGCCCTTTTTCTTTATTTAACAACATACACTAACATAACAGTGCAAACACATGCAGCCAAAGAACTGGCTTCCAGCCGCGATCGCCGGCTCAGGGACAGCTGCATGCCCAACGGTAACCACAGCTGCTGACCTTCCATGAAGATATTCACACTGAGGTGAAACTTCCCCTCACATTTACTGACCAGCTGTCTTCCCCCTCCAGCTGCAATGACAAGAAAAGAAAAAACACAAACCATCAAGGGAGGGAGGAAGCTTGCTCCCCAAAGGATCCCTGAGGGGAGAAGGAGACCCCGCCTGCAACATATATACCACCACTTTAAGGAGAAACTGTGACCAAGAATTGAATTTCATCCCAATCATTAGCTGATACCCCCTTACATGAGAAATCTATTCCTTTTTACAAACAAACCATCAGGGGGCTCAGTATGGCTGATATTGTGGTGAAACCCCTCCCACAAGAAACTCTGAGGTACATGATCCTGGCAGATTCCTGTCTGTGAACCTTGTTGCATTGTGGGAAATAGCTGTTTACAGCTGTTTCCAAATGACAAAAAAGCAAGCAGCAGCTACATTACCTGCCAGCAGTAAAAGTGTCACCATGTGATAAATGTCAGAATGTAAATTAGGGATTTAAAAGATTTTACAATGGGCAAACACTGACCAAATCATTTATACATAATTATTGTAAATAATGAAGCACTTTTTTATTACATTATTTTCACTGGTGTTCCTCTTTAACCACCCTGGCGTTCTGATTAAATCGCCAGGGTGGCTGCGGGAGGGTTTTTTTTAAATAAAAAAAAAACTATTTCATGCAGCCAACTAAAAGTTGGCTGCACGAAAGCCCACTAGAGGGCGCTCCGGAGGCGATCTTCCGATCGCCTCCGGCGGCAAGAGATAACACGGAAGGCCGCAATGAGCGGCCCTCCGTGTTTCGCTTCTCTCGTCGCCATGGCGACGAGCGGAGTGACGTCATGGACGTCAGCCGACGTCCTGACGTCAGCCGCCTCCGATCCAGCCCTTAGCGCTGGCCGGAACTGTTTGTTCTGGCTACGCTGGGCTCGGGCGGCTGGGGGGACCCTCTTTCGCCGCTGCACGCGGCGGATCGCCGCGCTGCAGCGGCGATCAGGCAGCACACGCGGCTGGCAAAGTGCCGGCTGCGTGTGCTGCTTTTTATTTGGTTAAAATCGGCCCAGCAGGGCCTGAGCGGCAGCCTCTGGCGGTGTTGGACGAGCTGAGCTCGTCCAGACCGCTCAGCAGGTTAAGCAAGCCCTCCTCCAAAGCTCCCATTGGTGCTTGCCAACCAATCCTGACTTACCGAACATCAACCCCTACCCTGCTGGTCACCAAGGCTCACCCCATCATGGGAGCCCTCCTCTGGCCCATCATTACCCAGTATTTGTTTTGTACTATGTACAGTGCTACAGAAGATGTGGGTGCTATGTAAAAAAAAAAATAATAATAATTGGAACATCATTGAGGTACCTGGCATGCAAGGTGTATCAGTAGCTTAGGGGCCCTTAAAAGGCCACTTTGTGCGTTTTTTTTTTATTCTGACTGTAGGGCAGAGGGCCAAAAAGAAGAAGTTATCCCCTTCTGACTCTAGTAAATCAGGCTGTAGTGTTCAGTGATACCACAATTGGAAATAAAGGAGACATTTTAAGTTACACCGCATACAATGGACAAAGTAACATTGTGATTCATGAACAATAAGCGACTTCAACCCAATTTCTGTGTACTCTTTTCATTAACAGTGATATTTGAGATTCTGAATATGATTTGGCATATAGGCCAGATTGGTAAATCTAACCTAATCACTAAAATACCGTGACACAATAAGAGCGACAACAATAAATACAAAGACCATGTTAGAAATAATTGCAGGAATTTTGATATCATAATGGGAGAGGAAAAAAAAGATTATAATAATGGAATGTAAAGAACAATGTGAAAATATACACAATAATTATCTGTTACAGCATTTAGTAAATGTGCTTCACTTTCTTGATATACTTGATTAAAACAGATCACCATTTAAAAGGAAATTACTTTAAATGAGGAAAACAATCCATTTCTGTGCATTGAAAGGATTTTAGAAAAAGTTATTTTAGATTCTTATCTTGCTCTATTGTGCATATATTGCTGCAAACCAAAGCATATGATAGGAAAGGCTAAGCAGAAGCGTCAGTCTGCATTAATCTTTAGCTTACCAGCATCGGTGCACATAGATATGTGCATAGAAGGCAGTGCACATTTCACTAAGGGCACCATCACCTTTGTAAATCAAAGGGTGGTAGCTGCACGTGTTTAAATCGACCTCACTGCAGCTCACTAGAACACTCTTTCTTTGCAGCTGCGCTCCCAAGTGTGTATAAACGCGGGCCACACTGCACAGGCACAAGTACGACCGTGCCTGCTCAGTAACATAGAGCCAGTGGCGTAGCTAAGGAGCTGTGGGCCCTGATGCAAGTCTTACAATGGGGCCCCCCAAGCACTCTATACATAACAATTGATACGGCGCACCAAAACCTGCCAATAGCAACTACAATGTCAGAGGTGCAAGAAGGGGATGGGGAGCAGTTTGTTAATGATTACCACTATTCAAAGTGATTATTATTATGAGCACAGGACTAATAGAGAGCTAATACTATAGTTGAGTGAGGGCCCTTTGGGGCCCCTCTGGCCCAAGGGCCCTGATGTGGTCGCTACCGCTGCACCCCCTATTGCTACGCCCCTGCATAGAGCTGCTTGTGCGTAGAGGAAAAATCTTGCACAAGGGGCTCCATGCTACGGCACTAAACCGTACTTGCACCTGTGCAGTGTGGCCATGTGTGGCCATGTTCCCGTCCATTTGTATTCGTATATTGATAAAACAACTTTGTTGAAGAATTTTAGTGCATTTCATGTGATACATAGCCATACACAGGATTGTATATAATGATCCTGTAATATACTTCTAACAGGATTATAAAGGTCAATATTGGTTGTTAAACCACACCTAGGCCCATATGCAATTCACTTTTTCACCCATGTTTTCTCCTAGGAGTTGATTTTAAATCTTTTGTTTATAATAACTGCTTAGCACTTTGCAACTAAAAAAATCCAAAAATAGGTGGAAAAGTACTTACTAAATTATTCAGTGTATTTTCTTGCTTGCTGGTGGCTTAAAAATACTTTTATTGACAAGGTGTAAAAATATCGACATGGAGAAAACTAAGGAGAAAAAGTGAATTGCATATGGGCCCTAGTGGTGAAAAATCATGGCAGTACATGTACATCGGTCCTACATAAGACACAGTAACACCTCTTTGTAATGGTGGTGAACCCAGGCCTGGATTTACATCACATGAGCCTATAGGCACAGATCTCCTGACACCTTAGACTTTGTCCTCCATGAACCTACAAACCTCCAGCAAACTGCATCACAAGCCAGAGGTTCTCTAAAGTAGGGGATGGGAAACAGTTTGTTAATGATTACTACTATTTAAAACATCTATAGAAGTGTTTATTATGAACCTCCAGCAAACTGCATCGCAAGCCAGAGGTTCTCTCAGTATTAAACAGCTAGAGGTGACCCAAAGTATTAGGTAGCTAGTGGTTTCCCCAGTTGAAGGTAGATCTCATTAGTGGAATGCTGAGAGTCAGGTGAGTAGGCTCTCATTTAAACTCGACTTGGGTCTCTGCACAGGGAAAGAAGAGAGGGAGGCACTCAGGGACGGGAGTGAGCCGCCTTTCTATCATCAGGCGCCTGTAGGCACGTGCCTACAGTACCCTATGCTGTATCCAGCCCTGGGTGAACCCAAAAAGCTTTGCACATGACTCTGGGACAGCTCTAGCATGGGACGAGAGGGGGCAGGACCCCTTCAAAAAAATGTCTTGCCCTCTCAAGCAGTAGGGGTGGCAAGGCAGAGAAGAGAGCGGTGGGCACATTGGTGGGGAAGGAGGAACGTCTCCCCCCCTTCCCTCACCTGGGGCTCCCCCTCCAGTTTTAAGTGGCTGGCAGCGGCAGAACACTTCCTATTCCTGGCGCCGGCGCAAAGGAGATCTGGGCGCCGCTACTCTGGTCTAGTCAGTGAAGTCACTGACTAGACCATAGTAACGGTGCACAGATCTCCTTTGCGCCGGCGCCGCCCCCCTTCCCCACCGATGTGCCCACCGCTCCCTCTTTTCTGCGCTGCCACCCCTCCTGGGGATATCTATACACCTGGCTATACTGGGGACACTGTAAGTCCTGGCTACTTATACTGGGGACATCTATAGACCTGGCTACATATACTGGGGACAGCTACACACCTGGCTACATATACTGGGGACCAGTGGCGTAGCTAAGGAGCTATGGGCCCCGGTGCAAATTTTACACTGGGCTCCCCAAGCTCTCTTTACATAACAATTGATGCGGCGCACCAAAACCTGCAAAGGACAACAACAGTGTCAGAGGAGCAAGTAGGGGATGGGAAACAGTTTGTTAATGATTACTACTATTTAAAACTTCTATAGAAGTGTTTATTATGAACACAGGGCCAATAGAGATCTAATATTGTGCTTGAAAGAGGGCCCCCTGGGGCCCCTCTGACCCATGGACCCCCATGCGTTTGCTACCTCTGCAACCCCTATTGCTATGCCACTGCTGGGGACAGCTATACACCTGGCTACATATGCTGGGGACACCTATAGACCTGGCTACATATACTGGGGACACCGGCTGTCTGTCATTATGTGCATTTACTGGTGAAATGCTGTCTGTCATTATGTGCATTTACTGGTGAAAGGCTGTCTGTCAATATGTGCATTTACTTCATTTTTTTTTATGTAACTACATTAGCTGGTATAACTATATTACAGTTAGCCCCGCCCACATGATGTCATGACCAAGCCCATTTTTCCTCCACACTACCATGTCTATAAAAAATGTGCTCAAACATGATACCCCCTTCACATTTCTGACTGCCTCCTCATATGTGCCTGTCTAAAACCGGCCCTGGCATATGTACATATGTACAGTTTAATTATTTTCATACTAATGGATGGATAGATAGATAGATAGATAGATTGTATATTTTACAGAATGGGGGTACTTTAGGATGCAATAGCAGGTGTGTGTGTGTGTAGGTGTGTGTGTGTGTGTGTGTGTGTGTGTGTGTGTGTGTGTGTGTGTGTGTGTGTGTGTGTGTGTGTGTGTGTGTGTGCGTGCGTGCGTGCGTGCGTGCGTGCGTCTGTGTGTGTGTGTGTGTGTGGTCTCCCTGTGGCTGTTCCAGGACTTTTTGTGATATTCTTTCTTAGGCAAATATTTTTCTGTTCTACAAAGCTATTGTTGTATATTTTATTACTGCCTTTGTCATTAAAATCATTGGCACTGTCTGTAATATATGATAAAGGAAGTGGTATCTGTTATTCCTGGCATTGTGTACAGAGCCACACAAGGGGAAAAAGATGTCAAGACTATTAGTATAAGCTTAAATAAATGATATACACCTTCCTCCTCTCATTTCCTTTTTGTTGAACATCTGATGGTCACGAAATTTCACTGCTTTACAGCAGGTAAGTTTAACAATATCTGCAACAGTAATCATGGAGCCCCAAAGCTAAATTTTATGGAGCCTACCATAAGTATAAAAAAACCAATCTAATTAGATGGTGGATCCCAGACCATTGTTGCTTTTAAAAAGAGCAAGTAATTGAGTGCAGGGATGGTCGTAGTCAGCCAACTTCGCTACGCTGGAACTACGCGTAGTTTTACGCAATTACGCTTCGCCACTCTACGGCTTCCAAATCAAATATTTGCTTCACATGCATTTCATAAACTATGCGTTAAAATATGCAATTACGCGTAGTGTGAAGCATAGTGTATGCGGATGCTTATGCCCGTATGCAGAAAATTTTATGCATGAATTCCTCTCTAAATGCTGACACTGGGAACTCTTCTATGCGTACGTTCCCTTCCCCTTTCCAATGCATACATTTGTAAGCATACAATCGCACGCGGAAAATTAGACACGTAATGCATTCGTAGTTCACTACGCAATACACATGTTAACTACGCATAGTGGGCGTAAGCTGCTCATAGCGGTACTTCCCTACGCATAAATTCGTAAGCGTGATTTTGAAACTTCACCTACAAACTACGATGCGTAGATTCAAACTACGATGCGTAAATTCGCACTGGCATCGTTTCTGCTCATCCCTGATCGAGTGACCACAAGAGTATTTCATATAAATCTGCATAATTTTATTTGGCCAAATAAGTTTGCACTTGCAAGGATTTTGACCTGACAAATGCTTAACAAACAAAGACAATGGGATGAACAGTATAGCTAAGTGAAAATCAAGGACAGTACTGAATTTTAAATAATAGAAAAACTGGATGAAACATTAATTTTCCAGTTCCAGTTCTGTGCAATAATGTTTTCAAGTCCTAGCAGTTTCAGAATTAGCATGGTTCTGCATTGCGCAGGGTTACTGGCTGACGGAAGAAACTGTTTCTGTGCCTGGAATTTTTTTATTACAATTGACTGGTATCTCACTGCAGAATGCAGAAAATGGAAGATGGAGTGGGTAGGGTGAGAATAGTCAGAGGCAATCTTGGTTGCTCTCTGTTTGCACCTGCTGTTGTAAAGGTCCTGTAGGCTGTAGGGAAGGTGAACTGCTTCCAATGATTCTTTCTGTGAAATTAGGGATGGTCGTGGTCAGCCAACTTCGCTACGCTGTAACTACGCTGTAACTACGCATAGTTTTCCGCTATTACGCTTCGCAAACTACGGCTACGAAATCAGAAACTTCGCTACGTTTGCATTTCATAGACTACGCGTTAAAATACAGAAGCTTCGCGTAGTGTGAAGCGTAGTTGATGCGGATGCTTATGCCCTTATGCGGAAAAATGTCCGCAATAATCCGCTAACTATGCGCATGGGTGAACTAATATATGCATACATTCCACCTTCCAATGCGGAATTGTATACGTATAGAAGGGCAATAATATTTCTGTGCATGCGCAATGATCTGTATAGACGCAGTTACCGCACGCATAGTTGACTTCGCAATACATACGTCAACTACGCGTAGCGGGCGAAGCTTTTAAACTTCGTCTATGAACTACGATGCTTAGTTGCGGACTACGACGCATAGATTTGCGCTGGCGTAGTTTACGAGCAACCCTGGATCAGATAATATGTTGTAATCTCACCTTCTCCCATGCAGAGCATGAGCCGAATCAGACAGTTATTGATGATGTGACAGTGGATTCAATGATTGCAGAGAAAAAGAAAACAAACATATAGGCCAAACTTTTCAGCAGCTGTGGGTAGTACATCATCTGTTGGGCTTTCTCGACGATGGAAACAGTGTTGTTGTTTAATTTTAGGTTATTTTAGAGATTATGGACCAAAGGAATTAGTTCAGAGCAGATCCATTCATGATTAGGGGTAGGAGCTGGAAGCTCTAGAATAGAACAGAAGTGCATTTCTCCAGGAGTTTCATGGAGGACTAGCGTTTTGACATTCTTCCACCCATCTTTGGGATAAAACAGAGTATGAAGGCCGCCATTGGCAAAATCAAGCTTCGGCTCACTTTGTCTTGATCTAGAAGATCTTCTTACAATAAGTCTAAAATGGAATTGAGAGGAATTGAGATATCTGAGAGTGGTAGTTAAGGACCCAGACGAGAGATATCAGGAGAAGTCACCAGAGCTAGGATGTGTGGCGAATGTATGAGTGTGTAGGTACAAATTGTGTTAAAGTAGGATCTCAAGATGAGTATTCAATGTCTCTTTTTTTCCTCCTATGTTTGGTTGATTTTCATTTTGTGGTTTTGTGTCATTTTGTTCCTTTTTGTGTCTGTTTTTTTACATAGTCAATAAAGATTTAAAACGTTTCTTTCCCCAGCTCTGTATTTCCTTTTTCAAACTATAATGCAAGCTAAGACCCAACTGGTAACACGTTGACAAAGTTTGTGAGCCACTCTATGTGTCTCCACTATAGATATACTGGGCTTGATTCACAAAGCAGTGCTAACCTACTTAGCACGTCTAAAGTCTTCAGACGTGCTAACCAGGGTGCTAAGTAGGTTAGCACTGGATTTCTCAATCAGATCGCGCGCAAAGTTTTGTGCTCAAAGTTTTACGCACGCAAAGTCCTATGCGCGCGCTAAGTCCCATAGGCTTTAATGGGCACTTCGCGCGGAGTGCCCTGCGCTCTGTGCAGTGCGCGCGTAAAGTTTTACGTGCATACAGTTTTACGCGCGAAAAGCTGGTTTAGACGTGCTAAGGGGGTTTTCACACGCGTGCTAACAGTTAGCAACGCTTTGTGAATCAAGCCCACTGAGTTTAAAAAAAAAAAAATAACAAAAACGAGAAGGGGCAAACAAATGCTCATGCATGCGGTGCCATTGCATGAGGGCCCTTTGATCTCTGGGGCCCATGATCACTGGCCACCATGTTAGAGAACATGCAGTACACTAAAATCAATGCACAGTGTAGGAAACAGATGCTCATTCTCCAATCCCGACTAGTTTCAGCCTTGCGCCATATCAGGGGAAATCGAAAAAAATCACATGTAAGAGATGAAAGTATGTGCATAATAATATTCAAAAACAGCAGTAAAACCAGTACAAAGTCACAAGAGACTGCATATATTTGTTTAAAGTTATCCTCTCCTCAACCTTAATGACAAATCCCAATTCTAACCATGTACCATTCCTAGCACTGCTCACAGAAATACCATTATTCCTCATTAGCAGCACACAAAGGCTCTCGACCTTTCAGTCTGGGAGCTTACAAGCAAATCCTAAACAAACTCATGGCATTTACTCAGTGTACATGGCCTTATAAAAGGGATATGGAGGGACAACAGCTGGAAGCCACATTTAAAAAGTGAATTGCCCTTGCATGGTTCCAAGACTTGCATAGAGATACATTAGTGAGAGGCACCTTGAAGAAATAGATTAGTGTAACCTGTTCCAGATGTAGATAACTGAAATATATGCCTTGTTTGGAGACACTTTTCTCTGCCAGGGCATAGTTTTCAATAGACCTTTTGCGTGCGTTCCCGCCACTATCACGGGTCCATTGTTGCTACTCAGATTTCTAATGATGGTCAGGCGCCAAATTTATTAGCGCTTGACCCCTGTGATTACTGTGCATCAATCACAGGGATCACAGAAGTAAGCTTAACAACGGCTGTGGTCCTTAATGAGCCATTCCAGTATGGTACAAAATAATATAAACAAATTACTGTTGTCTTTTTGGAAACCATACTAGACTGGAGGTACCCAAGCTAGAGAGACAACTGAATGTATTTCATCTTGTAGTGTGTTTCTATGGGTAGACATCAGGGAGTGTTAAATCTATTGGAATATGTGATTGCATCTTCCTGCAACTGATGTTGGATAAACTACTGTTATTTCTACTGCTAAATGCATGCTGTAATAAAATTCTATTTTGCTTCGTAACTCTCCCTCACCTTTACACACTGTGTACACTGTGCAGAGAATATGTGCCATAGACCACTTCTTCAGTGGCATAGCAATAGGGGTTGCAGAAGTTGCAACGGGGCCCTTGGGTCGAAGTGACCCAGAGGAGCCCATTCTTAACCACAGTATTAGCTCTCTATTGGTAATATTCCCTTCCCATCCCATCCCTATAGATGCTTTGAAAAGTAGTGATCATTAACACATTGGGCTTGATTCACAAAGCAGTGCTAACAGTTAGCACGCTTGTGAAAAGCCCTTTATCACACCTAAAACCTTTTTGTGCGCGCTAATTATCGCTCGCGCGAAAAGTCCTGCGTGCAAAGGCTGATGCGCATGAAATAAAACGGCGCACCCTATGTGCCTATAAGGTCGCATTGGATGCAGCCTAAACGTCGCACCCATGCGATGTAATTTACCTGCCACAAACATGCACAGAATAAGAAGTGCAGTGGTGTAGCGAAGAAGCTCTGGGCCCCAGTGCAAGTTTTACTTGCGAGGGGAGCTCTGAGGGTCTCCTTATTAAAGGGGACCCCCAGATGTAGTAGCACACCAAATGTGTTAGCTGGTTTAGACTTGCTCTTTTGCAGGTCTTAGCTAACGCTCATGTCTGACGGGGAGCATCACTTTCTGACAGCATCAAATCACTAATAGAATAGAGTGTTAAGAATTTGCTGGGTGATAATATCAACCAAGCAAGTTCTTTACCCCCCGGGGAGGGGGTGGGGAGAAAAGTTTAATTAAATTAGGCGATGCTCCCATCTCCTAATTTAAAAACTCATCAGCGCCTATGGCTGGCGAGTTGGGCAACAGGATTTGGCCCATAGGCTTTGCCCACCCCAGCTATAACAGCTTCAACTCTTCTGAATCTCTTTTGGGAAGGCTTTCCACAAGGTTTAAGGTAAGTGTGCTTATAGGGATTTTTGACTTCTTCCAGAAAAGCATTTGTGAGGTCAGGCACTAATTTTGGATAAGAAGGCATGGTCTGAAGTTTCCTCTTTATTTTTTTCCCAAAGAAGTTCTGTTGGGTTGATGTCAGGGCTCTGTACAGCGTACATATTAGTATACTGCCGGTGACCTGGGTGCAGGGCGAGCCGAATAATGGCTCACTCTGCTGCCACTAAAATTTATGGCGGCGTTAAATACTATTCCCCCTACGAGTCGTAGCAACGTGGAGGTCCAAGTAATTCCTGAAAACCCCAAATTTTCCTTGCGCAGGGCACGTAGTATAGCACTAGTGCTATAACAGCGCCGAGTGCTGAAACCACCTATTTCATCTGTGCAGGCCAGTCAAGTACCTCCATGCTCATCCTTGTCTTTATGCACCTTACAGAAGCGCTTGGCATTGTACCAGTATCTGTTTTTGTATATGCTCCATCTTATTGCCTGAGGAAGCGAGTCACTCCCGCGAAACACGTTGTATTTTACTGGAGTATGTAAATAAATTGTTTTGCTGAAAATTGATTGGCATTTTCTTGTGTCTGCCTGGAGGAGGTAAGTCCACCACTACCTCCTCATTTTTAAATATTTTAGATATTTTTATCCTTCTGGCGCCTCTGTATCCATACTACGTTATACATATCCACCCTTGGTGGAGGGGTGTTACCCCTTTTTTCCTTGACCTGCAGAGAGCGACTTAATAATGCTGGGTGGGAACAGGTCTAATCTCCCCACCTGCCTTTGCAGTGGTTGCCTATGTGGTAACCCTGACTTGTATACTGCACATACTCTTTCCACACACCTTCATTTACCAGTGCATACTATATTAGGTTCTCTGTGTCTCACTTTTTGTTTCTTTATGCACCTTGCTCATCCTTGTCTTTATGCACCTTAGTTTGTGTACTGATTCACAGCAATGTTGGTACAGGAAGGGGCATCTCCAAACCATTCCCACAAAGTTGGAACTACTTTTCATGCCTAGGTGCTTGATTTTATGTCAATGGAAGTGATTGGAACACCTGCATTTAATGAAAAACACACAAACACACACACACGCACGCACACACACACACACACACACACACGCACACGCACGCACGCGCACACACACACACCACACACACACACACTTGTATATCTCTATGTCCTGCCCAGTCACTTCAGCTAGAATTAAAGTAACTGACTTGACTTTTAATTCTTTATGAGTCTCAAGCAGTTCTGGGGTGATGTAGAAAACATTTACATTTTAATGCTTCAAAAATAGAATTATCCTGTGTGTAATTTATTCATCTTTAGAGCAGACAAAGATTTCTAACTGGAATTTCATTAGATTAAATGTACACTTGTACTGGAATGTGTGTGGATTCCGAGGGGGTTTGAGGGGTTTTGAGGCTTTTTGTTTCCATTTCCAGAAATGGAAACAAAAAAGCAAAGAGACACCAGGGGCTTGATTCACAAAACGGTGCTAACTGTTAGCACGCTGTGAAAAGTGCTTTGAGCAAAATTTCACGTGAAATAAATTTGTGTTATCGTGCAAACGCGAATGTTAACGTGTAGAAAAGGTGCGCTAACTCGTGAACGCGATCGTATGTGCGTGATAACCGTTTTTTGCACAAAACCTGTTTTTGCACGTGAAAACACTCTAAAAATGCACGAAAAATCGTGCTAACAGCCATGCTAACAGTTAGCACCTTTTTGTGAATCAATCCCCAGGAGTACTATATAGTGTAATATGTCAGATAATTTAGACATTTGTGGTACACAAGTATACTCACATCACCGGGTTGCAATAAAGGCAACTACAGTGATGTGCTTGTGCAGAGAACTACTCTGTTTCCGCTTGAAACCATCCACAGTTGATCCCCAGATCTAGGTGGTCGCTCTACAAACAATTAAAAAAAGAATCAAATAGATACTGAAGGCTAGTTACTATTGACACTGTCCCCCGTTTTGTACTGGACAAATGGACTGACAGCCTTAACCTTCCTGGCGGTAAGCCCGAACTGAGTTCGGGCTATGCCGCCGGAAGGCACCGCTCAGGCCCCGCTGGGCCGATTTGCATAATTTTTTTTTTGCTGCACGCAGCTAGCACTTTGCTAGCTGCGTGCAGTGCCCGATCGCCGCCGCTACCCGCCGATCCGCCGCAATTCCTCTCGCCGCGGCCGCCCCCCCCCCCAGACCCCGTGCGCTGCCTGGCCAATCAGTGCCAGGCAGCGCTATGGGGCAGATCGGAGTCCCCTCTGACGTCACGACGTCGATGACGTCGGTGACGTCATCCCGCCCGTCGCCATGGCGACGGGGGAAGCCCTCCAGGAGATCCCGTTCTTTGAACGGGATCTCCGGATCTCCGATCGCCGGCGGCGATCGGAGGGGCTGGGGGGATGCCGCTGAGCAGCGGCTATCATGTAGCGAGACTTTGTCTCGCTACATGAAAAAAAAAAAAAAAAATTTAAAAAAAAAAGATTTGCTGCCCCCTGGCGATTTTTTTGCAAACCGCCAGGAGGGTTAAAGGATACCCGAGGTGACACATGACATGATGAGATAGACATGTGTATGTACAGTGCCCAGCACACAAATAACTATGCTGTGTTCCTTTTTTCTTTCTTTGCCTGAAAGAGTTAAACATCACGTATGTAAGTGGCAGACTAGGTCATCCTACAGTGTGACCCTCACTGATAAGAAATTACAACTATAAAATACTTTCCTAGCAGAAAATGGCTTCTGAGAGCAGGGAATAGATAAAAAGGATCAATAGTTCATAGATTTTAGCATACTTCAATGAATGTGTCATTGAGCAAAAACAGTACAACAGTAACAACTTAAAAAGTAGATTCAAATACAAAACAAAACTGTAGAATATCTTAAAAAGTTGTTTTTAGGAGAAGGAGGATAGATACACTTGTTTATTTCATTCGTTTATTTTCACCTTGGTTGCCCTTTATGTTTTTAATCCATTTTATCTCTGATAGCAGCATTCTGACTTGCACAGCTCCTGGTTTTACAACCCAGAAACCCCTATGCCAGCACAATATCACCGTGCCCCTCCTCACCCCCACAGCAATATCACCGAGCCCAATCCAGATATATCCCCTTCAACTGACTGGGTTAAGAAAGCCAGCGCCTTCGTCAACAACAGAGAGAATTCATGAGTAGTGCACGTGCAATGGCATCTCCAAGAAGTTAGATGATCCATTGTGGCTCCAATGCTAAGAAAGACATGGAAGGAAGCCTCAACTCCTTTCTCGAACTTCTGGAACTTCTTTTATCCACATAAAGACATTTGTGTGTCTAGATGGGAGGGGGCCCCATAGTGTTGAAGAGACTCTGTAACAACATTTTCAGCCTTACTTCTTCTATCCTATACGTTCCTATACCTGTTCTAAGGTGGCCTGGATTACTGCAGCCTTTTCTAGTTGCACTTTCTCTGTAATATATCTAATCTTCTTTTCTTTGTCAAGCTTTGTCGACCCAGAGAGAAATGCACTTCCACTGCTGTGATAGGGAGAAGTTATGCACTCCCCCTCCACACCCCCTGCATGCTCTGTGTGCGTGCGTTGTTAATCCCTCACAGACAGTTCTCTGCTCTCAATTTCAGCTTGTCTGAGGGGGGAGGGAGCTGCCCATGCTGCCCATGCCCATGCTAAGAAACTGTGAGAATCCTTGACTGGAGTGCAGAAGATTCAGTATTTAACTTGTAGTGTACTTTCATCAGCCCTAGAGAAAGCTGCTCCCCCAATATTCCGCCGCAACTGTCCCCCTAACCCCCAGCCCTGGCGCACTACCCATACTCGCAACCTCCAGAGGGTAACACGCGCCACTGAACGGAAATGGAGGAAAACTCGACTTAACCAGGATTTCCTACAGTACAAGGCTAACCTGCTGCAGTTCCACACTGCCCTTGCTCATGCAAAGCAGGAATACTTTACCAAGCTCATCGGAGCACAAGCTTCCATCCCCCGACGTCTTTTTGCCACTTTCAACTCCCTGCTTAAACCCACTTCCCCACCCTCTGTTTTCTCCCTCTGTGCCACAGATTTAGCCACCCACTTCACCAACAAAATTGTCTCCATCCGTCAGGAAATATCTAATCTTCAATCTTCACCTCCCACCCCCTCCCAACCAGCTCCTCCTCCACCCTATCCTCCCCTCACCTCCTTCACTCTTACTACCATTGAGGAAGTCAACCACCTACTGCAGACTTCCCACACCACTACCTTCCCCCTTGACCCCATCCCTTCTGATTTACTCCAGCCTCACTTCACAGACTTGGCCCCTGTCCTCACTAAAAAACAAAGTATCCTTGCGCTCCCTTTTCAAAGACTGCAGACACACTCTCTCACATATAAATCTTCTTAGCTCCTTAGTTCAATGCCATGTGCAGCTCCATAGATCAGGGCAAGAGACAATTCTAAAGAGAAGGAAATGGAGCGCACAATGGTGCATTACCCAAGGTATGCTTTATTCGCATAAAAATTTTGGTACTCACAAGATGAAGATAAAATCAGCGCTTTGTCAGCGGTACAGCCACTGCTTAGCCTTGCAGACGATTCAGCAGCAGCGCGACCTCCGGTTGGATTAGGAGCGCCGTCTCGCTGTAGGTCTGGGCGTGGCTGAGATTAAGTGTGCGTATGGCGTCATGACGCGTTTCGGCGCTCTGCGCCTTCGTCAGATGACGTCCATACGCACCACACACTGTTTATGGGAGTCCTCTGAGCCGTCGTCATGGCTACAGGGCGCTCCCAGTAAAAAGCTTTTTCAATAACTTTATTTAAAAAAGATTATCTCAATCAAAGTGAAGTATTGGGTAAAACATTTTTGGAGAAAGGGTATGATAGTTCGCACATAAAAGCCACCCAAGAGCAATTTAAGAAGAGGCCCACCCATCCAAAGAAACAGACTATAGACAATCCAATTCAGCCCAAACTGTCCTTTGTCACTCCATTTAACACAGTACATAACAATCGAATCGAATCGAATCCCGATTGGACATGTCGGATTTAATCGGATCGTAAATAGAATCGTAATTGAATCGCACAAATAATCGTATCGTATAGATTGGGCTTAAGACCCACTGCAATCTGGATTTCTGCCTGCCCACTCAACCGACACTGCTCTCACCAAAGTGGTCAATGATCTTGCCTTAGCTAAAGCTGAAGGAAAATACTCCATTCTCCTCCTCCTTGACCTTTCAGCAGCTTTTGACACAGTAGATCATCCCCTTCTCCCCCAGTCCCTCCAGTCCATGGGCAATCACAACCACGCCCTGACCTGGCCTTCATCCTACCTCTCCAACCGCTCCTTCACAACCTCCTTCAATGAGTCCTCATCCACCCCCAAATCACCTATCGGTGGGAGTCCCCCAAGGCTCGGTCCGTGGCCCCCTACTGTTCTCCCTATACACAGCCTCCATTGGCAAGGTTATCTCCTCCATGGGTTTTAACTATCATTTGTATGCAGATGGCACCCAAATCTACCTCCACACCCCTGACATATCTACCACTACCATGGACAAAGGTCTCCTCCTGCCTAACAGCCATCTCCTCCTGGATGTCCGCTAGGTTCGGAATTTATGATCTTCAAACCCCGGCCATCCCTGAACCTCCCAGATGTGCATGTCACTGTTAACCACACTACCATTCGCCCTACCTCTCAAGCCCGCTGTCTGGGAGTCACCCTGGACTCCGCACTCTCCTTCACTCCTCACATCCGAAACCTCACAAAGTCATGTAACTTCCACCTTCATAACATCTGCAAGATGTTTTCTGACCTCTGCCACCACCAAACTCCTCATGCATGACCTCATAATTTACTGCCTTGACCACTGCAATGCCCTTCTGTCTGTTCTCCCTATGACCCGAATAGCCTCGCTGCAGTCCATCATGAATGCGGCAGCCAGAATCATCCACTCCTCCCATCGCTCCACCATGGCAGCTCCCCTCCATAAATCCCTCCACTGGTTTCCTATCCAGTCCAGAATCAGATTCAAGATATGGTGTCTGATGAACAAATCTGTCCAAAAAACCTGTCCAACCTACATTTCCGATCTTACTCAGAGGTACACACCTAGCCGCTCACTCCTCCAATGCACTTCGCCTGATTGCCCCCCCCCCCCCGCATCACCCAGTCCCATGCACGCCTCCAGGACTTCTCAAGAGCTGCTTCAACACTAAAGAACTCCCTACCTCCACTCATTAGGAGAGCCCCCTCCTTCAACATCTTCAGGAAGGCCCTCAAAACTCACTTTTTCACTCTGGCCTACTCCCCTTCACAAGTGGTCTAAACTCGCAGCTGAACTCTGGTCCCCTACCTTTCATGTTCCTACCTCTCCCTATAGATTGTAAGCCTTTGGGCAGGGTCCTCCTCCTTTTGTGTCCTACCTGATCATGCACCTCCATTACTGTGCACCTATGCTATGCATTTGAGTGAACTCAAATTGCCTAATCTCCATGCTCCCATCCAGTGACTGACTAAGCATTACCTTGTACTCATACTGTGCTGCGGGATCTGTTTTTTCTTGCATTCCTGTATTGTCATATTGCTGTATGTCACCCCTAAATATTGTCTGTAACCTAAACTAATGTCCAGCGCAGCGTAATATGTTGTCGCTTTATAAATATAATAAATAAATAAATTATATATAAATATATATATATATATATATATATATATATACAGGTAGTCCCCGGTTTACGAACGCCCGACATACGAACGACCCACCGATACGAACCGCCCGATCCCAATGCGATGACGTCATTTCCGCGTCGGGAAAGTTTGAAGAAGCGGCTTCAAACTTCCCCTGAGTACCGGCGCATGTCCCCGCAGCAGAGTTGGACTCACCTCCGAACCAAGTCCAACGCTGTCTGTCCTCCGCTCTCTCTGTCTTCTGCTCCATATAGCTCCGTACAGCCACCGCTAGATGCAGCATCCACTTGCTTTCTGTATGTCATGTGACATACAGGTTCCTGTTAGTCACATGACATACAGGAAGCGATGCGATGCTGCATTCAGCGGTGGCTGTACGCGGCTATATGGAGCAGGAGAGCAGAGGACAGACAGCATTGGACTTGGGATGGAAGGTGAGTCCAAAGGCAGAGAGCGAGGGGACAAAGCGGGGCACAGGGGGGGGGGGGGGGGGCAAACAGAGTACAGAGGCACAAGGGGTAAAATCAGAGGCAGGTGACAAAGGCACAGGGGGTATAACAATTCAAAAGGGGGTACAAATGGAGACACAAAGGGTAGAAATGGAGGCACAGAGAGTACAAACAGAGGCACAGGGGTACAAACAGAGGCACATGGGGTACAAACAAAGGCACAGAAGGGGTACAATAGGCATAGGGGGTACAAACAGAGGTGGGGACATAGAGAGTCACAGAGGGGGGACAAACTTGCACAGAGAGTACAGAGGCACTGAAGGGGACAAACAGGCATAGAGGGAGACAGAGAGGCACAGAGGGGGGCACTGGAGGCAAAGGGGGGCACATAGGAGGTAAAGCGGACAGAGATAGCACAGCATTCTGACTTAAGAGCGGATTCAGCTTAAGAACGAACCTACAGTCCCTATCTTGTTCGTTAACCGAGAACTACCTGTACACATATATCACTTCCTGGTTAGCGGCCATGTTTTTTGTTTGTAAACACTGCCTAAAACTGGCGATTAAAAGCCAGGATCACAGCGGGGAGTGGCGGAAAATGCAAAGAGGGATCCAGGAGATCACAGTGACTCGATTGGTATGTTTTTTATTGTACAAATCGGGCAGTACAGATTCTCTTTAAGATACACTTAAAGTGACACTGAAGTGGAAAAAAACCGTATGATAATATTAATTTTATGTGTAGTACGAATAATTAACCTCTTGACGACCAGCTAGCGCCGATTGGCGTAAACTGGTCGTCTGCGGGTTACCATGAACAGCCGGAGAGCCGCCGACCGCGGCTCGCCGGCAAAATGTAAACACGCGGGGAAGAAATCCCCGCTGTTTACATCATACGGCGCTGCTGCGCAGCAGCGCCGTAGGGCAGATCGGCGATCCCCGGCCTCTGATTGGCCGGGGATCGCCGGCATCTGATAGGCGGAAGCCTATCCTTCAATGCGCAGGACGGAACTCCGTCCTGCGCATTACGGAGAGAGGGAGGGAGGGAGGTAAGGAGGCAGAGGGCAGAAATGGCTGCGGAGGGGGGCTTTGAGGAGCCCCCCCGCAAAACGCAGATGGCCGGCGTCGATCAGACCCCCCTGGCAGGACATCCCCCTAGTGGGGAAAAAAGGGGGGGGAAGTCTGATCGCCCTGGCATAATACTGATCTGTGCTGCGGGCTGGAGAGCCCACGCAGCACAGATCAGGCAAATCACCCCTGGTCGGCAAGTGGTTAATAGAACATCAGCAGCAAAGACAATAATTTTATATTTTATTTTCAGTTATGTAGTTTATTTTTTTAATATAACAGCATAATTCTATCATATTTCCAATCACAAACCACACTCTGTATTTTAAACTATGAAACAGTGCTGAGCTAATGACCCTTTGAACTTCCCTGCAGTAAAAACCTTATTGGATGCTGCCTCTCTCTCTGTTTCTTTGATGTATAAATGCTTTAGAAAATAGGACAATTGCAGTTTCTTAACTCTTCCTGCACTAGATACAATGTGAGAATCTTTCTTTTGCTACTAATGTTCTATTTCTTAGTTGTACTACACATGCAATTCATTATATCATACGTTTATTTTCATTTCAGATTTCCTTTAAAGCAATGTCAGTCAAGAGAAATCACCTGGCAGTGGTAGTACACACAGGTCAGTGACTGAGTTTGACCATAATTAAAGGCTACTAAGCAAACCCACCAGAGAGGAAGAAAGAGGCCTAAACAGCAGGGAACAATGTCTGCAACAGTCACTCCCTTTCACAATTTATGCATAATAGCTTCACTTTAACAACATCGCTGTTCATTATTTCACTTAAATTCTCTTTCAACGTGCAATTTTTAAGAAGTGAGAGTAATTTGCTTAAGCGCTGTTTTCTTTAGAGTGTAAGGGTTAAAGGATAGTCATAGCTCAGGTGCCTTAACTATCCCAAAGAAGAAGGATGTTCTGTTAGAGTGTCCTGGGTGGCAGCCAAATAATAGACAATATAAGACCAGCCAGCTAAACAGCTGTTTTGCACTTCCAGCGATGGCACCACCTGGACCTAGGAAGCTATGGCTTCTGATATTGGCTTTCACATTCTGCAATCACATTGGTAAGGTTAACTGAACGAACTATATTCTTAATTAATGCTACTTTATAATAAGGGCATATACTGGAGTTATATATTTATCAAATATATAACATTTGGGGCTGATTTACTCAAGCTTGAGAACATAACTGCAAAGCAAATACCATGGAATGTTTTTTTTTTTTTAATTGTCTAATGTTAAGTGGCAAACAGGTATATTCACTAATGTTACCTGTGTGCTGACAGTGCGTGTAAACATTAGTCGGCATTGTGCAGTTCGCAAAAAGCATGTTATGCTAATAATGTAACTTGTGTTATACATACTGTACATGGTTTTCTAAGTTTAAAAACCATTTTTTACTTGCATTTTTAAAATCCAGTTTCTCAAAAACTATAAGGTCTTTTTGCCTTGTACCCACGATTCTCCTTAACATCGGTGTCAATAGCATTTATAAGGCTTTGCTACTCACTGCTAAAACCGGCAAAAAATTATGCAAAATTGTATGTGAAATTACGAATGACTACACGAGATTAATTGAATTTGCAAATCGTAATTACGTATAAGCGCAATTGCGAAAATTTACGCAAAATTTAGCATAATCATAATTTGTTGATTAAGATCATCACTACTGTTTATGTGTGGCATCAGTGCATAGTACACATTAGTAAATGCATCCCACAGTTTGCTACTCTCACTCAGGTCTTTATTGGAACATAATGGGGTGGCTGAAAATGTACTAAAAAATGAACACCTGTTCATCTGTAGTCATGTATTAAAGTGCACCCACGATCACTGTACTTGAATTATCACATAGAAGTGCTTGCTGCATGTTTTGCTTGTGTCTGCAATTGGCACACCCCTTCAATTTATTAAAGGACCACTATTGCAAAAAAGAAAGCAGTTAAAATCTGACAGAACCGACAGGTTTGGGGCCAGTCCATCTTTTCATGGGGAATTCTCAGGGCCTGAGCCCACTACCGCAGTTGTATCCACTTTTCAGATATTACACATCAATGTTACAGATGCTGAAAAGCGGACAGAAGCGGATACAACTGTGTTAGTGGGCTCAGGCCCTCAGGGTTTTCTTTGTTTTCAACAGCACTTCCTGAACAGCAGTTGCAAAACTATAAACTATAAACTGATAAAATAGTGTGCAAGTGATTAGGGAGACTGGCTGCTATCTTACAATTTTGGCAGTTAAACTGCTGTTCAGTTTTCTTTCAGTTATAACTGAGAGCAACTGATTTAAGGCTGGTTCACATGGGCTTCTGCTGAGCTTCAGCTTAGCATTTCGTTCAAACGCTGTGTTTTTTGTTTTCAAGAATGCCAGCATTTAAGAGCTTAGCTTTTAATGGCTTTTGAAGGCTTTTAATGGCTTTTGAAGGCTTTTAATGGCTTTCAGGAGAGCGTTGCATTTTCTTGGCTTTTGGTGGCTTTTACAGGAAGTATATGGAAAGGCTGGGCTTTTATGGGCTTTCTTTAACTTTTATGGGCTTTCATTGGCTTTCAGTGGCTTTTGCTGGCTTTCAAATGCCTTCTAGAAGCTGCATGTTGATTTTCAGATGAGAGGAGACGCTGGGATCAATTGCCAGGATTTCATGAAAGGCTGCAAAAGCTTGTACTAAACGCTCTCATTCACTTGCATGGGAGGGCGATAGATCCCTAAAAACTTTACTTTTAAAATGCTGCGTTTAATGCCAGCAAAGCGTCTGTGTGAACCAGAGCTAAATCAGTTTTTTTTTGCGTTAGTGTGCGTTAGTACGCGTTTTTTCCATAGCAGTGCATTGTGAAAAATGTTTCAGTTAAAATGTGTTAAGTGTGAAAGGTGCCATAGGAAAACATGGGCATTACTTTGAAAATCTGTTTCCTTTCAGTTATAACTGAGAGCAACTGATTAAGTGTAAAATGGCCCTTAACCTTTCAGCAATTCTCTACATATTTTGATCCAACCCCGTATTTGGCGCCGTGTAAGACGCACTTTTTCTCCCAAAAAAGTGGGGAGAAAAAGTACCTGCGTCTTATACGGCAAAGGCAGGGAATCCCCGACTTACGAACGCCCGCCGATACAAACCGCCGACATCGGGGATTCCCTGCCTTTGTCCCCGCTGTGCCTGGCTTCCCCCCTGATGCGTCTCCTCCCTCCCCCTTGTGTCTCTGTGGCCCCCCCCCCCCCCCGTGCGAGCAGTGGCAACACCTTACCTCCTCCATCTTGCCCGCGCCGATTGAAGACATCCGGCTTCTCCGTGCGGCTTCCTCTAAGCCCGACACTAGAGGAAGCCGCACGGAGAAGCCGGATGTCTTCATTCGCCGCGGGCAAGATGGAGGAGGTAAGCTGCTGCTGCCGCTGTTTGCACTGGGGGGGGCCACAGAGACACAAGGGGGAGGGAGGAGATGCACAGGCAGGGTACCGAGCCAGGCACAGCGGGGACACGGGGGCTGCCAAAAAGACACAGGGGGCTGCCAGGAGGACACAGGGGGCTGCCAGGAGGACACAGGGGGCTGCCAGGAGGACACAGGGGGCTGCCAGGAGGACACAGGGGGCTGCTAAAAAGACACAGGGGGCTGCCAAAAAGACACAGGGGGCTGCCAAAAAGACACAGGGGGCTGCCAGGAGGACACAGGGGGGCTGCCAGGAGGACACAGGGGGGCTACCAGGAGGACACAGGGGGGCTGCCAGGAGGACACAGGGGGGTTGCCAGGAGGACACAGGGGGGTTTCCAGGAGGACACAGGGGGGCTGCCAGGAGGACACAGGGGGGCTGCCAGGAGGACACAGGGGGGCTGCCAGGAGGACACAGGGGGTCTGACAGGAGGACACAGGGGGCTGCCAGGAGGACACAGGGGGTCTGACAGGAACACACAGGGGTCTAACAGGAGGACACAGGGGGCTGACAGGAGGACACAGGGGGGAGTCCAGGACATGGAAGGACAAGGGGGTCACACCAGAGGACACAGGGGGAGACATGGGGCATACAGGGGGAGACATGGGGCATACAGGAGGACACATGGGGACACATAAGGAACATAGGAGGACACCATTTGGGGGAGGACAT
>NC_090656.1:118589960-118714960 GCF_040937935.1 Hyperolius riggenbachi
CACATATCAAGCGTCTCACTGGCAAGTTTTGTTTTCCGCTGAATGTCCGCAAAGCGTGCCATTGCCATGCAAGACCGCCTGAAATGCCCAGCCCCACACAACTTCCTGGCCTGCTTCAGGACATCCTCTAAGCCTGGGTACTTTGACACAAATCTTTGAATGACTAGATTCAGCACGTGTCAGCTTTCCAAAATTCAAAGCGGAAAGGAGATTGCTGCCGTTGTCACACACCACGTTGCCGATCTCCAGCTGGTGCGGGGTCAGCCACTGATCCACCTGTTTGTTAAAAACAGCCAGGAGAGCTGGTCCAGTGTGACTCTCCGCTTTGAGGCAAGACATGTCTAAGATGGTGTGACACCGTCGTACCTGACATGCAGCATAGGCCCTGGGGAGCTGGGGCTGTGTAGCTGGAGAGGAGATCGCGGCACCAGCCAAGCAGGAGGAGGATGACGACAGCAAAGAGGATGTAACAGGCGGGGGGGAGGTGGCAGGAGGCCTGTCTGCAAGCCGTGGAGGTGTCACAAGTTGGTCCGCTGCACAGCCACATTTTCCCTGCTTGCCAGAGGTCACCAGGTTGACCCAATGGGCTGTGTAAGTAATGTAATGGCCCTGACCGTGCTTGGCAGACCAGGCATCCGTGGTCAGGTGGACCCTTGACCCAACGCTGTGTGCCAGAGATGACACCACTTGCCTCTCCACTTCATGGTGCAGTTTGGGTATCGCCTTTTTAGAGAAATAATTGCAGCCTGGCATCTTCCACGGCGGTGTCCCAATGGCCACAAATTTGCGGAAGGCCTCAGAGTCCACCAGCTTGTATGGTAACATCTGGCGAGCTAACAGTTCCGCCACACCAGCTGTCGGACGCCGGGCAAGGGGGTGACTAGCAGAAATTGGCTTCTTCCGCTCAAACATTTCCTTCACGGACACCTGGCTGCTGTGGGCAGAGGAGCAGGAACCGCTCACGGTCAGAGGCGGAGTGGAGGAGGGTGGCTGTGAAGGTGCAAGGGAGAAAGCGGCTGAAGATGCTGCACCTGAAGGAGGAAGAGGAGAAGGAGGGTGGCTTTTCTTTTGTGTGCTGCTTTTCCTCTGGTGCTCTTCCCATTGCAGTTTGTGCCTTTTCTCCAGGTGCCTTTGTAAGGCACTTGTCCCTACGTGAGTGTTGGCCTTTCCATGGCTCAATTTTTGGAGGCAGAGAGAACAGATGGCATTGCTCCGATCTGAGGCAGACACACTAAAAAATTTCCAAACCGCTGAGCCCCCCTGGGGTGATGGCTCTATGGTGGCCTCAGCAGCTGACGTTGAAGGGCATGTTAGCTGCCTGTCCACAGGTGGCGATACATGGCGCGTACACTGCCACCAGCTATTTCTGACGACGAGCTCCCCCTGCTTCTTTCAGGAACTCGTCTCCTCCTACTCCTCTCTGACTCCCCCTCTGAACTGTCCCCCTGTTCATCTCCTCTATTGAGAACATACGTGGGATCCGCATCATCGTCATCATCAAAATCATCCTGCCCAGCTTTGCTTGCCTCAGACACCTCCAAAACTGCACCAACAGCAGGTACTTCATAATCCTCCTCCACACACATTACGTCCATAGTGTCGCCTAACTCAGAGACATATGAGGTGGTGTAACTTGCTTAGCGCATTCATCTTTTTGTTGCAGTAGTTGCTGGGAATCAGTGATTTCCCCACCAAATAACTCCTGCGAAGTGTCCAATGCAACGGATGTGGTGCTTGTAGTAGCGCTGGTGGCTGCAGGAGATGAGGTGTTCTGTGTTAAATAGTCAACCACGTCCTGACAATCTTGGGAGTTGTTCTTCTGAGCACTGTACTTTGGGCCAGGGCCGCACGAAATCACATCAACACGACCTCGCACAGACCTGCTGGTGCCGGGTGGCCTTCCTCTGGGTCTGCCTCTACCTCTTTCTCTACCTGTTTTGTCCGTTTTGTCCATATCGGAGGAGGGATGAAGTGAAAGATATGCACTGACTTGACTAATACAATGTGCAGTCACACAGGTGCAGTTAACAGGTATACACGGAGAGGTACATCACACTGCGTGCACTCACGTAGGTAGGTGGGTGCACTGAACACAACAGGTAGGTATAAGGTAGGCATATGCAGTGATGAGGTGGGTTCACTGAACACAACAGCTAGGTATATGCAGTGATGAGGTGGGTTCACTGAACACAACAGCTAGGTATATGCAGTGATGAGGTGGGTTCACTGAACACAACAGCTAGGTATATGCAGTGATGAGGTGGGTTCACTGAACACAACAGCTAGGTATATGCAGTGATGAGGTGGGTTCACTGAACACAACAGCTAGGTATATGCAGTGATGAGGTGGGTTCACTGAACACAACAGCTAGGTATATGCAGTGATGAGGTGGGTTCACTGAACACAACAGCTAGGTATATGCAGTGATGAGGTGGGTTCACTCAACACAACAGGTAGGTATATGCAGTGATGAGGTGAGTTCACTAAACACAAAAGGTAGGTATATGCAGTGATGAGGTGGGTTCACTGAACACAACAGCTAGGTTTATGCAGTGATGAGGTGGGTTCACTGAACACAACACCTAGGTATATGCAGTGATGAGGTGGGTTCACTGAACACAACAGCTAGGTATATGCAGTGATGAGGTGGGTTCCCTAAACACAAAAGGTAGGTATATGCAGTGATGAGGTGAGTTCACTAAACACAACAGCTAGGTATATGCAGTGATGAGGTGGGTTCACTGAACACAACAGCTAGGTATATGCAGTGATGAGGTGGGTTCACTGAACACAACAGTTAGGTATATGCAGTGATGATGTGGGTTCACTGAACACAACAGCTAGGTATATGCAGTGATAAGGTGGGTTCACTGAACACAACAGCTAGGTATATGCAGTGATGAGGTGGGTTCACTAAACACAAAAGGTAGGTATATGCAGTGATGAGGTGGGTTCACTCAACACAAAAGGTAGGTATATGCAGTGATGAGGTGGGTTCACTGAACACAACAGCTAGGTTTATGCAGTGATGAGGTGGGTTCACTGAACACAACACCTAGGTATATGCAGTGATGAGGTGGGTTCACTGAACACAACAGCTAGGTATATGCAGTGATGAGGTGGGTTCCCTAAACACAAAAGGTAGGTATATGCAGTGATGAGGTAAGTTCACTAAACACAACAGCTAGGTATATGCTGTGATGAGGTGGGTTCACTGAACACAACAGCTAGGTATATGCTGTGATGAGGTGGGTTCACTCAACACAACAGCTAGGTATATGCTGTGATGAGGTGGGTTCACTCAACACAACAGCTAGGTATATGCTGTGATGAGGTGGGTTCACTCAACACAACAGCTAGGTATATGCAGTGATGAGGTGGGTTCACTGAACACAACACCTAGGTATATACAGTGGAGGAAATAATTATTTGACCCCTCACTGATTTTGTAAGTTTGTCCAATGACAAAGAAATGAAAAGTCTCAGAACAGTATCATTTTAATGGTAGGTTTATTTTAACAGTGGCAGATAGCACATCAAAAGGAAAATCGAAAAAATAACCTTAAATAAAAGATAGCAACTGATTTGCATTTCATTGAGTGAAATAAGTTTTTGAACCCTAACAATAAAAGACTTAATACTTAGTGGAAAAACCCTTGTTTGCAAGCACAGAGGTCAAACATTTCTTGTAATTGATGACCAAGTTTGCACACATTTTAGGAGGAATGTTGGTCCACTCCTCTTTGCAGATCATCTCTAAATCCCTAAGGTTTCAAGACCGTCTCTGTGCAACTCTGAGCTTGAGCTCCCTCCATAGGTTTTCTATTGGATTAAGGTCCGGAGACTGACTAGGCCACTCCATGACCTTAATGTGCTTCTTCTTGAGCCACTCCTTTGTTGCCTTTGCTGTATGTTTTGGGTCATTGTCGTGCTGGAACACCCATCCACGACCCATTTTCAGTTTCCTGGCAGAGGGAAGGAGGTTGTCGTTCAGGATTTCACGATACATGGCTCCATCCATTTTCCCGTTAATGCGATTAAGTTGTCCTGTGCCCTTAGTAGAAAAACACCCCCAAAGCAAAATGTTTCCACCCCCATGCTTGACGGTGGGGACGGTGTTTTGGGGGTCATAGGCAGCATGTTTCTTCCTCCAAACACAGCGAGTTGAGTTAATGCCAAAGAGCTCTATTTTGGTCTCATCAGACCACAGCACCTTCTCCCAGTCACTCACAGAATCATTCAGGTGTCCATTGGCAAACTTCAGACGGGCCTGCACATGTACTTTCTTGAGCAGAGGGACCTTGCGAGCCCTGCAGGATTTTAATCCATTGCGGTGTAATGTGTTTCCAATGGTTTTCTTGGTGACTGTGGTCCCTGCTAATTTGAGGTCATTCCTTTACTCCTCCCGTGTAGTTCTAGGATGCTTTTCCACCTTTCTCAGAACCATTTACACCCCACGAGGTGAGATCTTGCGTGGAGCCCCAGAGCGAGGTCGATTGATGGTCATTTTGTGCTCCATCCATTTTCGAACAATCGCACCAACAGTTGTCACCTTCTCTCCCAGCTTCTTGCTAATGGTTTTGTAGCCCATTCCAGCCTTGTGCAGGTCTACAATTTTGTCTCTGACATCCTTGGACAGCTCTTTGGTCTTTCCCATGTTGGAGAGTTTGGAGTCTGCTTGATTGACTGATTCTGTGGACAGGTGTCTTTTATACAGGTGACTAGTTAAGACAGGTGTCCTTAATGAGAGTGACTAATTGAGTAGAAGTGTCTAACCACTCTATGGGAGCCAGAACTCTTAATGGTTGGTAGGGGTTCAAAAACTTATTTCACTCAATGAAATGCAAATCAGTTGCTATCTTTTATTTAAGGTTATTTTTTCGATTTTCCTTTTGATGTGCTATCTGCCACTGTTAAAATAAACCTACCATTGAAATGATACTGTTCTGAGACTTTTCATTTCTTTGTCATTGGACAAACTTACAAAATCAGTGAGGGGTCAAATCATTATTTCCTCCACTGTACAGTGATAAGGTGGGTGCACTGAACACAAAAGCTAGGTAAATGCTGTGATGAGGTGGGTTCACTCAACACAACAGCTAGGTATATGCTGTGATAAGGTGGGTTCACTCAACACAACAGCTAGGTATATGCTGTGATGAGGTGGGTTCACTCAACACAAAAGGTAGGTATATGCAGTGATGAGGTGGGTTCACTGAACACAACAGCTAGGTATATGCAGTGATGAGGTGGGTTCACTGAACACAACAGCTGGGCAGGTGTATGCAGTGATGAGGTGGGTTCACTGAACACAACAGCTAGGTATATGCTGTGATGAGGTGAGTTCACTCAACACAACAGGTACTAGGTATATGCACTGATGGGTATTACAATGTGCACCTGCTGTCACACACACAGGTAGTCACTGAATGTGCTGGGCCTGGTAGTGGCACACACACAGTATGAATTAGCAAGGCTGTTTATGCAACACAAGTGTCAGTGGGACACACATAAAAAAAATGATCACAAGAACAAGATTAGCTCTCAAAAGAGCTGTTGTGGGGTGCTATTTTAGCAATAAGAATCAGCCAGGAGCAAGCTAACAAGCCTATAACAGCCTAACTAATCTTTCCCTATAAGAGTCTGCCAGCAACTGTCCCTTCTCTCACTATTGCAGGCACACGAGTGAGTGTAATGGCCGGCGGAGCCTGCCTTATATCAGGGGGGAGTGGCTCCAGGAGAGAGTGTAGCCTGATTGGCTACAATGAGCCTGCTGACTGTGATGTAGAGGGTCAAAGTTGACCCTAATGGTGCACTATGGGGGTGAACCGAACTTCCGGAAAAGTTCACGTTACATGGCGAACACGAACCACTGGAAATTCACCTGGAACCGTTCACCATCAAACCGTTTGGCCCATCTCTATTAGCAACCTGCGTTTTAGTTGTGGTGTGATCAGAGCCGGATTTCTACAAAGGCCACAAGGGCCATGGCCTAGGGCTATAAAATCAGATAAGATCAGAAGGGCGGCAGGACTTGGAGAGAGAAGAGGTAATATGTCAAAGTAAATCATTTCTTCTGGTCCTGCAGTGCAGCCAGCCTTCGCCCTGCTCTGCATTAATATCTGAATTCCAGGGTTGCCCAATACCTGCATCTCTCTCTCACACTTCCTGATGTGTTATGACAATCAACATCTGCTGTCACCTGATACTCCATTCCTCTGTATGATGGACATACAAGCTGATGCTAGAAATACCAGGGATTTACATTACAAAGCAAATAGAACTAAGTTCCGTTGAGTTTAATGCAGGCAATTACAAACATCAGTGAGCTCTGCTAGTTTCTTCACCTTCTCTTTTAGAGTTGTCAGAATGACCCCAGCAGAGCAGCTGCTAATTACACTTTCTCATCTAAACCTAGATTTATGGCTGTTACTTTTTTTCCTTCCTAGGCAGCAGTGTTCTCTTCTTTGCTTCTGTTAACTCTTTCTTGACTCATTTTCTGTCCTTCAGTTCCTACCATCTATGAGAACTGCAGGAATAAAAATGTTGTTTGCTTCCCTTTCATTGCTAAACTGTCAATTTAAAGGACACCTGAGCTGTTACTACTTCTATGCTAGTGTGTATCGTTTGGCACCCTTCTACTTCTCCTGTAGCAGTAGAGCATTGTATCATCTTAGCCATCAGCGAAAGCAGAAAGTTTTGAACCAGGATGATACCATTTATTGGCTTAAAAGAAAAAGAGTAAGCTTTCTGCTAATTAGAGATGTCCCAAACGGTTCCAGGCGAACTTCGGTGGTTCGCGTTCGCCTACCAAACGCAAACTTTCTCGGAAGTTCGATAAGCCCCATAATGCTCTATGGAGCAAAAATTTGACCCTCTCCATCACAGTCAGCAGACACATTATTGCCAATCAGACTGCACTCACTGGTGGAGCCCCACCCCCCTTATACAAGGCAAGGTCCTTGAGCCATTTGACTCACTCATCTGCCTATACTAATTAGTTAAGGGACAGCTTCTACATACTCTGCTAGGGAGATTTTAATTAGGCTCTAGTGGGCTCCTCCCTCCTACTGGAGGGAGGAGGGTCTCATCTGCCAGAGAATTATATTATTTCAAAAGCCAGTTTACATACCATAGCTGAGAATTGAACCCAGGTCTCACTGTGTGGTGGGCAAGTACCTTAACCTCTGTACCACAACATTACTAACTGAAGCTGGCCTAGCATTTACCATTTATGCTCAATCCAAGAGAAAAATTAGACAAGATAGCAAGCATTAGGAAGACTTGCCTAAGGTCTCCTACTGAATAGGTGCTGGCTTACTGAACAGACAGAGACGAGATTCGAACTCTGGTCTCCTGTGTCAGAGGCAGAGCCCTTAACCATTATACCATGCAGCCACTGCTTACAGATATGTAGCCAGACATGGCCTTGTATTTTGTGTTCAACAGTTGTCAAGAGAAAAGTTAGACAAGATAGCAGTGTTAGGAAGACTTGCCTAAGGTCTCCTACTGAATAGGTGCTGGCTTACTGAACAGACAGAGACGAGATTCGAACTCTGGTCTCCTGTGTCAGAGGCAGAGCCCTTAACCATTACACCATGCACTCTGGGGGGAGAGGAGGGTGCCACTCTGGGTGGGTAGGAGTGCGTGCGTGGGTAGGAGTGAGCCACTCTGGGTAGGTGGGAAGGAGGGAGCCCCTCTGGGTGGGTAGGAGTGGGTGAGTAAGAGGGGTCCACTCAGGTGGGTAGGAGGGTGCCATTCTCTCGGTTTGGGGAGGAGGGTGCCACTCTGGGGGTAGAGGAGGGATGAGGGTGCCACTCTGTTGGGGGTGGACTTGAGGGTGCCAATGGGCAGAGAGGAGAGAAAAAAAGATTGAGGCACCAGGTGGAGATGACTGCTGAAGTGTAATGTGGGGAGGGGGCTGACATCACTCCTCTCTACCTCCCTCTCCATCATGGGCCCCCCGCTTGAGTCCCCTTGCAAATGCAGAGAAGGTGCGCATCGGATGTTTAGTTTACCTGTCCGTTCCGTTGGCTGGCTTTCAACTTCCTGTTTCGCATCATGGGAAACAGGAAGTAGAAATAAGCCAGCCACCAGAATGAACAGATAAACTAAACGCCAGCTGCGCACGTTCTCTGCATTTGCAAGGGGACTCAAGAGGGGGGCCCATGATGGAGAGGGAGGGAGAAAGGAGCGATGTTGGCTCCCCTTCCCGCATTACACTTCAGCTGCCATCCGCGGCTGTTGCCTCGATCTTTTTTTTCATCCTCTGCCTGGGGGGATGGGGGGGCTGTCCCAGGACTGCGGGAACCCTCCCCCAACCCGGGACCGTCCCGCCGAATCCAGGACAGTTCTGGGGCTTGTGTTTGAATATAAAATAAAATAATGTTTATGTACTATATATCAGGATATAGTGTTTATAATACAGTATGTTGACCTGTGAAAAACAGAAAATTATTAAAATCAATGTTATTTTTTATTTTTGCAGTAAAGGTAAAGAATGTTTAGCAGTGTAAGTTGAAATTTACAGATTGCTAGTTATGTGTTAATCTTCGAGCCACATGCAGCAATTTTTAAATCAAGATGACACTATCTTCTAGGCTAGCTTACTTTAACATATAGTAAGCTATTTTAGCACAATTAACCAGTTTTTGTCTGTTTTCCGTGTATGTGTCTATTTCAGATCCTGTCACATCCTCAAACATGGGTGATCAACCAAAGCGACCTTCAGGTAGGTTAATCAAGCATTTTATTGTAACTGCATGTTTTTGTATTTTACCCTGATCTGGGGTTAGAGGGGTGTCACAAGGCAGGGTGCCATGTGTGCCATGGATGTCCTGCCCCCTGTGACAATAGGTACATTGGTGGAGGGCAGAAAAAGACCAATAGAGTGCACTGGAGGGGAATTTAAAGGAGAACTGTAGTGAACAGTAATTAGAGGCTGCCATACTAATTTCCTTTTAAACAATACCAGTTGCCTGGCAGCCCCGCTGATCTATTTTCCTGCAGCGGGGTCTGAATCACACCAGAAACAAGCATTCAGCTAATCTTGTAAGATCTGACAATAATGTTAGACATCTGATCTGCTACATGCTTGTTTAGGGTCTATGGCTAAAAGTATTAGAGGCAGAGGATCATCAGGACACAGCCAGGCAACTGGTATTGTTTAAAAGGAAATAAATATGGCAGCCTCTGTATACCACTCACTACAGTTGTCCTTTAAAGATGCTCTGGGGCTTGCTATACTTAGTATAGGAAGTCCAGGGTTTAGAATGTGTTGGACATGTGTGCTGCTGTTCGTCGGTCATCAGGGGGCAGGGATCAACACGTGTGGCATTCTCTGTCATTCGTGGGGTACAAAGAGGATATAGCATTGGATCACGTCCGCGGAAATTGTCAAGGGAGTAACAAAAGGTAAGCATTTTTGGTTAGTGATGAGCATAATGACATAATTACGATTACGCAAAATATTGCGTAATTTGAAAAATTACAATTGCGGTCGTAATCGGAAATTTTTAATTTCTTGAAATTACGCAGAATTTTGTGCTTATGTGAAATTTCATACTTCCAATCGTTTTCCGTAATTACGATCATTCCCATAACGGAAACAAATTTGGAATTTTGTGTTTAACACAGAAATTCGTCCGTTCTCGAAATTGTGTTCTAGTCCAGAGCCTCCTGATACATTTAAAGTGAAAACACGTGCAGGGACCTTTGCATTATCAGATATTGCAAGGCCAAAAATCAAGTATCTCAGCATGCATGACTGCTAAGTGCACCTTGACAAAGAGCACCTGTCTTAGAAGTGGCTGCAGGTAGAGCCTCCTGATACATTTAAATTGCAATCAAATGAGTGACTGTATGTTTAGTAATTGCTTACATTTGCATAATTACTATTAGAAATGAAATTATGTCCATTTTTTGCAATTAAAATAGCTTTGTTTCTATAGAAAACACGAAATTACAAAATTTTGCTTTAAACATGAATTCGCGGTGAAACACGAAATTACACTTTAGACATGAATTTGCGGTGAAACACGAAATTACACTTTAGAAATTCTGAATTATGGTTTGTATGGTAATTACAAAATTACGACTTCACGTCCACAAAATTTTACGTCCGAAATTACGGAAACGTGAAATTACGCAAATTTCGTCTCAACACTATTTTTGGTTAACTGCTACCTACTCACCTGCCCACAAACTGCTGCCTACCCACCTAAACCCACACAATGCTACCTATACTGCAGACACTTACCACCTATACTGGTGGAACCTCTTACAATCTATACTGGGGACACCTTACTGCCGATACTGGGAACACCTTACTACTTATACTGGGGGCACCTTACTACCTATACTGGGGACACCTTACATACTTATGGGCAGTGGCGGCTCCAGGATTTTTTTTTAGGGGGTGCTAAGCAGGTGCTGGACCAATTTCCGGGGGAGCTGACGACTGGGTGTGGCTACAACCTGCGGCGCGCGAAGCGCGCCGCGGCGAGAAAATGGGCGTGGTCATGACCTGATGAGGGCGGGGCTAACTGTAATTTAAAGTGAACCCAGGGTGAGAGTGATATGGTGGCTGCCATATTTATTTCCTTTTAAACAATTCTAGTTGCCTGGCAGCCCTGCTGATCTATTTGGCTGTAGTAGTGAACTGAATTACACCAGAAACAAGCATGCAGCTAATCTTGTCAGTTCTGACAATATTGTCAGAAACCGCTGACCTGCTGCATGCTTGTTCAGGGTCTATGGTTGAAAGAATTAGAGGCAGAGGACCAACACGACAGCCAGGCAGCTGGTATTGCTTAACAGGAGATAAATATGGCAGCCTCAATATTATTCTCACCTCGGGTTCCCTTTAAAAGTGCAACGCAAAGACAGAGGGCCCAAGTATTGGTGCCCCTTTCCCCAGAAAATTCACATAATTGTGCATGTTTTCTCAAGAAAATAGACGTAATGTGCGCAGATTTGAATAAAAAACATGTTCAATAACCCCAATATGCACAATCGGTAGCAGATATGGCCCCAATATGCACAATCGGTAGCAGATATGGCCCCAATATGCACAATCGGTAGCAGATATGGCCCCAATATGCACAATCGGTAGCAGATATGGCCCCAATATGCACAATCGGTAGCAGATATGACCCCAATATGCACAATCAGTAGCAGAAATGACCCCAATATGCACAATCCATAGCAGAAATGACCCCAATATGCACAATCCGCAGCAGATATGACCCCAATATGCACAATCCGCAGCAGATATGACCCCAATATGCACAATCCGCAGCAGATATGACCCCAATATGCACAATCCGCAGCAGATATGACCCCAATATGCACAATCCGCAGCAGATATGACCCCAGTATGCACAATCGGTAGCAGAAATAACCTCAATATGCACAATCGGTAGCAGAAATAACCCCAATATGCACAATCGGTAGCAGAAATGACCCCAATATGCACAATCGGTAGCAGATATGACCCCAATATGCACAATCGGTAGCAGATATGGCCCCAATATGCACAATCGGTAGCAGATATGGCCCCAATATGCACAATCGGTAGCAGATATGGCCCCAATATGCACAATCGGTAGCAGATATGGCCCCAATATGCACAATCGGTAGCAGATATGACCCCAATATGCACAATCAGTAGCCGAAATGACCCCAATATGCACAATCCATAGCAGAAATGACCCCAATATGCACAATCCGCAGCAGATATGACCCCAATATGCACAATCCGCAGCAGATATGACCCCAATATGCACAATCCGCAGCAGATATGACCCCAATATGCACAATCCGCAGCAGATATGACCCCAATATGCACAATCCGCAGCAGATATGACCCCAATATGCACAATCCGCAGCAGATATGACCCCAATATGCACAATCCGCAGCAGATATGACCCCAATATGCACAATCCGCAGCAGATATGACCCCAGTATGCACAATCGGTAGCAGAAATAACCCCAATATGCACAATCGGTAGCAGAAATAACCCCAATATGCACAATCGGTAGCAGAAATGACCCCAATATGCACAATCGGTAGCAGATATGACCCCAATATGCACAATCGGTAGCAGATATGACCCCAATATGCACAATCGGTAGCAGATATGACCCCAATATGCACAATCGGTAGCAGATATGACCCCAATATGCACAATCGGTAGCAGAAATGACCCCAATATGCACAATCGGTAGCAGAAATGACCCCAATATGCACAATCCGTAGCAGATATGACCCCAATATGCACAATCCATAGCAGATATGACCCCAATATGCACAATCCATAGCAGATATGACCCCAATATGCACAATCCGTAGCAGATATGACCCCAATATGCACAATCCGTAGCAGATATGACCCCAATATGCACAATCCGTAGCAGATATGACCCCAATATGCACAATCCAGAGCAGATATGACCCCAATATGCACAATCCGTAGCAGATATGACCCCAATATGCACAATCCGTAGTAGATATGACCCCAATATGCACAATCCGTAGCAGATATGACACCAATATGCACAATCCGTAGCAGAAATGACCCCAATATGCACAATCAGCAACACCTGAAAAAGAAAAGAAAAACCCATTTACTCACCTACAGCCAGAAGACCTTCTTTCCCGACCACTGGCACGACCTCCTTGTGGCGCGAAGCGCCCGCGCGCCCACGATCCTCTTTCTTCCCGACGTCACGACGAGACTTCCTGCTTGCATGCTGAGAGCAGGGCTACGGGAAAATGGCCGCCCGAAGTCTGCAGAACAGGGCTTCGGGCGGCCATGTTACCGTAGCCCTGCCTGCTGCTCCGTGCTGCCGCTGTGTGAACTGACTTGGCGTCTTTTAGACGCCTGAAGTCAGTTCACTCCAGGGGGTGCTTTGGGGGTGCTTGGACAATTCTAGGGGGTGCTCGAGCACCCCCAAGCACCCCCCTGGCGCCGCCCCTGCTTATGGGACATCTGGACACCTATACTGGGGGGTTGGTACCCACATCTGGCTATATAGTGGTGACTCAACCCACATCATGTCATGGACACACTCACTTTGCCTCAGAGGGGCTCACAATATAATCCTACCATAGTCATAGTCTGATGTCCTGCCATATTTTGTATTTATTTAGTGCTGACATCTCCTGCAGCACTTTGCAGACTACATAGGCATATGACTGACTGTCCTCAGAGGAGCTCACAATCTAATCTTACCATAGTCATAGTCTAATGGCCTACCATATTAATATTATTTATTATGTATTTATATTGCACTTGCATCTTCTGCAGCACATTACAGAGTACATAGTCATGGCACTAACTGTCCCCAGAGTCAAAATCTAATCCTACCACAGTCATAGTCTAATGTCCATACCATATTATTATTATGTATTTATATAGCACTGGCATCTTTTGCAGCACTTTACAGAGTACACAGTCATTGCACTGACCGTCCTCAGAGGAGCTCACAATTTAATCTCTACCATAGTCATAGTCTAATGTCCTACCATATTATTATAATTATGTGTATATATATATGCTAAGTTCATGTAAATTTGGCTCCACCCGTGACCACGCCCACATTCTGGTTTACAGCTATTAACCGCTAAAGTCGTCGGCTGTTCGCCTACCATTTAAGTCTATGGAGCCCACTGAATTGCCTGTTTGGGATTTTTTGTGGTAAACTCCCATTTGCGAACTGAAATTGTGATGTTTGCCACATACTTGCAACTCAACTAAACCCAAAGTACAACAAGGAAAATTCTTAATATTAGAGGAAATTATAACTATTACCTTTGGAACTAATCTTTTCAAATTCAAAAATCCATTGTGTAGCTGTGCTTCCCTATAGCTGACTTAGCTTTCCTTCCAGACTTAAGACCTCATAGGCCTGATCCAATTTAAGTTAAAGGAATACTGTAGGGGGTCGGGGGAAATTGAGTTGAACTTACCCGGGGCATGGGCGTAGGGCCCGTGGTCGCAGCGGTCGCCTTGGCGACCGGGCCCGGCTCCTGAGGAGGCGGGGGAGGGGCCCATCTCCGTTTGGAGGGCCATGCGACCGTGCACGCTGGTAGGAGGGAGCCGCAGCCGCGGGGAGGGCAGCCCGACCTCTCCCTCCCTTCCTCTCCCCGGGCCCCCCCCCCCCCCTCAGATGCAGAGTGCAGCTCACGGAAGCGCTGTAGGCAGAACTCACCTCCCTGCGTTCCACTCGCCGCTGATCTCCTCTCTGGCTGGCTCTGCATAGATGTTGTTACACACGCAGCTTCCGGCTAAACAGGAAGCTGCGTGTGTAAGCATCTATGCAGAGCCAGCCAGAGAGGAGATCAGCGGCGATTGGAACCAGGGACGGAGGTGAGTTCTGCCTACAGCGCTTCCGTGAGCCGCTCACTCTGCATCTGAGGGGGGGGCCCCGGGGAGAGGAAGGGAGGGAGAGGTCGGGCTGCCCTCCCCGCGGCTGCGGCCCCCCCCTCCATTATGGGGACGGGGCACCTACCTACCTGCCCTATCCTGGGGGGCAGCTACCTAATCTATCCTGGGGGGCACCTACCTAATCTAACCTATACTCGGGGGCACCTACCTAATCTATCCTGGGGGGCAGCTACCTAATCTATTCTGGGGGGCAGCTACCTAATCTAACCTATACTGGGGGGTACCTACCTAATCTATCCTGGGGGCAGCTACCTAATCTATCCTGGGGGGCATCTACCTAATCCTGGGGGGCAGCTACCTAATCTATCCTGGGGGGCAGCTACCTAATCTATCCTGGGGGGCACCTACCTATTCTAACCTAATCCTGGGGGGCAGCTACCTAATCTATCCTGGGGGGCAGCTACCTAATCTATCCTGGGGGGCAGCTACCTAATCTATCCTGGGGGGCAGCTACCTCATCTAACCTATACTGGGGGGCACCTACCTAATCTATCCTGGGGGCAGCTACCTAATCTATCCTGGGGGGCAGCTACCTAATCTAACCTATACTGGGGGGCACCTACCTAATCTAACCTATACTAGGGGGCACCAAACTAATCTAATTTATACTGGGGGCACCTACCTATCTAACCTATACTGGGGGCACTTACTTATCTAACCTGTATTGGGGGCACCTAGCTAGCCTATACAGGTGGCAACTAAACTGGCTACCTATATTGGAGGCACCTACCTAACTAACCTATACTGGGGGCACCTACCTATCTAACCTACGCTGGGGGCAACTATTCTGGCTACCTATATTAGAGGCACCCACCTAGCTAACCTGTACTGGGGGCACCTATCTATCTAACTTATACCGGCGGCGCCTGCCTATCTCACCTATACCGGGGGCAACTATACTGGCTTACCTATGCCTGACTACCTATACTGGGGGTACCTATAGCTGGCTATAGGGATTTTGATATGTGTGTGCATCCGTCGGGTGTTGCCGGGGGAGGGGGGGCTGTTGTTGCCGGGGGGGGGGGCCCACATCCAGATTCCGCATCGGGGCCCAGAGGTTTGTAGCTACGCCACTGACCCGGGGCTTCTAATAGTCCCCCACAGACATCCTGTGCCAACGCAGCCAGTCATTGATGCTCCGGCCCCGCCTCCGGTTCACATCTGGAATTTCAGACTGTAAAGTCTGAAAACTACTGCGTCTGCGTTGCCGTGTCCTCACTCCCGCTGATGTCTCCAGGAGCGTACTGCGCAGGCACAGAGCATACTGGGCCTGCGCAGTACACTCCTGGTGACGTCAGTGGGAGCGAGGACACGGCAACGCAGGCGCAGTGGTTTTCAGAGTTTAAAGTCTGAAATTCCAGAAGTGAGCCAGAGGCGGGGCCGGAGCATCGGTGAGTGGCTGCGCGGGCACAGGATGTCTGCGGGGGACTATTAGAAGCCCCGGGTAAGTTCAACTCATTTTCCCCCAAATTAACTCTCCAGCACTCTGCAATTGAAAAAGTACCAAAAAGTAGGCTAAAAAGCACTATCAAAATTATTCTGTTTATTTTATTTATTTAATCTTGTATTTTCTTGCTTGCTTTTGACGTAAAGAGACTCTGAAGTGAGAATAAATCTCGCTTCAGAGCTCATAAATAGCGGGGGCACGTGTGCCCCTGCTAAACCGCCGCTATAGCGCGGCTTAACGGGGGTCCCTTCACCCCCAAAGCGACCACTGCAACACTTGGTCGCAGATTTGGTCGTGATTTATTGCTTCCTGGAGGCAGGGCTAACGGCTGCAGCCCTGCCTCCAGTCGCGTCTGTCAGCGGCGCATCGCCGCCTCTCCCCCGCCCCTCTCAGTGAAGGAAGACTGAGAGGGGCGGGGGAGAGGCGGAGATACGTGCTGACAGACGCGCATAGGGCAGGGCTGCGGCGGCTAGCCCTGCCCCAACCAGGAAACGCTCCCCGGGTGTATCGAGGGGGATTTGGGGGTGAAGGGACCCCCGTTAAGCCGCGCTATAGCGGCGTTTTAGCAGGGGCACACATGCCCCTGCTATTTATGAGGTCTGAAGCGAGATTTATTCTCGCTTCAGACTCTCTTTAAAAGGCATTTTTTTGATAAAATGTGAAAATATCACCTAAGAAAACTTATTAAGAAAAAGTATACAGTGAACAGAAGTGCCAACAGGATAAAAATCACTAAAAGTTTTAGAATGCACAGGAGGCAGTGGTGGACTTACCTCCTTGAAGCAGACACATAGACTGTCAGATTCAAAAAAGACAAATGTATTGACATACTCCGAATACAATGTTGCAACATGTTTCACAGATGTAATCCTGTTTTTCGATTCGTGAACATTGAACACAAATTTTCGTAAAAGTTTGCAAACAGACTGTTTGCAGTGGGCTCCATAGACTTTAATGGCAGGCGAACTGCCGCCCACTTAAGCGGTTAATAGCAAAGCCCCCTTACATACTAGAAACACCAAATTTGCAGGGTATGTGGAGGGGGGCAGTGACTACAAGAGGAATTTTTTTTTCAAAAAGACCTTATAGTTTTTGAGAAAATCAATTTTAAAGTTCTCCTTCTGACGGTGGGAAAATTAAACGCTTACCGACTTTAGCGGTTAATAGCAAAGCCCCCTTAACCACTTGCCGACCGCCCACAGCCGATGGGTGGTGGCAAGGGCTGGGCCCAAATGAATGCAATACGCCCTTCGGCGGTGACGGCGGGCGTGGTTATGCGCCAATCACGTCATGCATCAGGCTCCGCCCCCTTGCGCAGTAACCCGCCGGCCGTTCAGAAGCGTAGGAGAACTTTAAAATCGATTTTCTCAAAAACTATAAGGTTTTTTGGAAAAAAAAAATCCTCTTGTAGTCACTGTCCCCCTCCACATTCTAGCATGTAAGGGGGCTTTGCTATTAACCGCTAAAGTCGGCGGGCACTCACTAGAGATGGCCCATACCGTTCGCCGGCAAACGGGAACCAGCGAACTTCTGTGGTTCGTGATCGCGGAGAACCGCAAACTTTTCCCGAAGTTCGATCCGCCCCTGTACTACATCGTTAGAGTCAACTTTGACCCTATACATCACAGTCAGCAGGCACATTGTAGCCAGTCAGGCTACACTCCCTCCTGGAGCCCCCCCCCCCCTTATAAAAGGCAGGCAGCGTCAGCCATTTCGCTCACTCGTGTGGCTGCAGTAATTAGAGTAAGGAGAGGTGCTCCAGAGACATTAGGGAAAGCTTAGGTAGGCTACAGTTAGGCTTTGTTAGGTTGCTCTTTCTTGCTGATACGTATTGCTAAAAAAGCACTCCTCATCCTCAACAGCTCTTTTGAGAGCTAATGTTGTTCTTGTGATTTTTTTTTTTTTTTTGTGTGTCCCACAGACATTTGTGTTGCATAAAAAACCCTGTCAGTCAGTCGCAGCTACTGCTGGGACTTTGACCCTTGGTAATTCCTACTGTGCCACTGCCAGGCCCAGCACATTCAGTGACTACCTGTGTGTGTGACAGGTGCAGATTTGTAATACCCATCACTGCATATACCTGCCTGTTGTTCAGTGCACCCACCTACCTACCTGAGCGCACACAGTGTCACTGTGCCTGTTCGGTACCTGTGTGTGTGTGTGAGACAGGTGCAGATTTGTAATACCCATCACTGCATATACCTACCTGTTGTTCAGTGCACCCACCTATCTACGTGAGCGCACGCAGTGTCACTGTGCCTGTTTGATACCTGTGAGTGTGTGACAGGTGCACATTTGTAATACCATAACTGAATATACCTACCTGTTGTTCACAGTGCACCCACCTATCTACGTGAGCGCACGCAGTGTCACTGTGCCTGTTCGGTACCTGTGTGTGTGTGACAGGTGCATATTTGTAACTCCCATCACTGCATATACCTACCAGTTGTTCAATGCACCCACCTACCTACGTGAGCGCACGCAGTGTCACTGCGCCTGTTCACGGTACCTGTGTGTGTGACAGCTGCAAATTTGTAATACCAGTCATTGCATAATTGTTCACAGTACCTGTGTGACCGCACGCTGTGTAATATAACACTCCGAGCATACCTGTTAACTGCACCTGTGTGACAGCTGCACATTGTATTGTAATACCAGTCACTGTACACCTTTCACTGTACCTGTGTGACTGCACATTGTATTAGTCAAGTCAGTGCATACCTTTCACTTCATCCTCCCGATATAAACAAAACAGGTAGAGGCAGAGGCAGGGGCAGATCCAGAGGCAAGCCACTCGACAGGTCTGTTTGAGGTCGTGCTGACGTGATTTCGTGCAGCCCTGGACCAAAGTATAGTGCTCAGAAGAAGGCACATCCCATCAAACTCCCAAGATTGTCAGGACGTGGTTGACTATTTAACACAGAACACCTCTTCTTCCGCAGCCACCAGCGCTACTACAAGCACCACATCCACTGCATTTGACACTTTGCAGGAATTATTTGGTGGGGAATTAACTGATGCACAACCATTATTGTTACAACAAGATGAAGGCGCTAAGCAAGTTACACCACCTCATATGTCTGAGTTAGGCAACACTATGGATGTAACGTGTGAGGAGGAGGATGATGAAGTACCTGCTGTTGGTGCAGTTTATGAGGTGTCTAAGGCAAGCAAAACTGGGGAGGATGATGATGATGATGATTATGATGATACGGATGCCACATGGGTTCCTAAGAGACACAATGACCAAGGGGACAGTTCAGAGGGGGAGTCAGAGAGGAGTAGGGGGAGACGAGTTGCTGAAAGAAGCAGGGGGAGCTCGTTGTCAGAAACAGCTTGTGGCAGTGTCCGGCGCCATGTATCGCCATCTATGGACAGCCAGCCAACATGCCCTTCAACGTCAGGTGCTGAGGACACCTTAGTGCCCACACCCCAGGGGGCTCAGTGGTTTGGAAATTTTTTAGTGTGTTTGCCGTAGATCAGAGCAATGCCATCTGTTCTCTCTGCCTCCAAAAACTGAGCCGTGGAAAGGCCAACACCCACGTAGGGACAATTGCCTTACGAAGGCACATGCAGAAAAGGCACAAACTGCAATGAGGAGACCACCTGAGGAAAAGCAGCACCTTAAAGAAAAGCCACCCTCCTTCTCCTCTTCCTCCGTCAGGTGCATCATCTTCAGCCGCTTTCTCCCTTGCACCTTCACAATCACAGCCACCCTCCTCCACTCTGCCTCTCACCTTGAGTGGATCCTGCTCCTCTGCCCACAGCAGCAGCCAGGTGTCCGTGAGGGAAATCTTTGAGCGGAAGAAGCCAATTTCTGCTAGTCACCCCCTTGCCTGGCGTCTGACAGCTGGCTTTGCAGAAATGTTAGCTCGTCAGCTGTTACCATACCAGCTGGTGGACTCTAAGGCCTTCTGTAAATTTGTGGCCATTGGGACACAGCAGTGGAAGATACCAGGCTGCAATTATTTCTCTAAAAAGGCGATACCCAAACTGTACCATGAAGTTGAGAGGCAAGTGGTGTCATCACTGGCCCACAGCGTTGGGTCAAGGGTCAATCTGACCACGGATGCCTGGTCTGCCAAGCACGGTCAGGGCAGGTATATTACTTACACAGCCCATTGGGTAAACCTGGTGACCTCTGGCAAGCAGGGAGTACGTGGCTGTGCAGCAGAACTTGTGACACCTCCACGGCTTGCAGGCAGGCCAGCTGCCACCTCCTCTCCTCCTGCTACATCCTCTTCGCTGTCGTCCTCCTCCTTGGCTGAGTGGCAGTTCAATTCTACTGGTTCTGCAATCTCCTCTCCAGCTACACAGCCCCAACTCCCCAGGGGCCAGGGCCAATGCTGCATGCCAGGTACAACAATGTCTTGCCTCAAAGTGGAGAGTCACACTGGAGCAGCTCTCCTGGCTGCTCTTAACAAACAGGTGGATCAGTGGCTGACCCCGCACCAACTGGAGATCGGCAACGTGGTGTGTGACAACGGCAGCAATCTCATTTTGGCTTTGAATTTGGAAAAGTTGACACGTTCCCTGCATGGCACATGTGCTAAATCTCATCATTCAGAGATTTGTGTCTAAGTACCCAGGCTTACAGGACGTCCTGAAGCAGGCCAGGAAGTTGTGTGGGCACTTCAGGCGGTCTTACACGGCCATGGCACGCTTTGCGGATATTCAGCGGAGAAACAACTTGCCGGTGAGACGCTTGATTTGCGATAGCCCGACTCACTGGAATTCGACCCTGATGATGTTCACCTGTTACAACAGGAGAAAGCCGTCACCCAGTATCTCTACAACTACAGTAGAAGGACACACTCTGGGGAGATGGGGATGTTCTGGCCGAAGAACTGGACACTCATGCGAAATGCCTGCAGGCTCATGTGGCAGTTTGAGGAGGTGACAAACCTGGTGAGTCGCAGTGAAGGCGCCATCAGCGACCTGATCCCGTATGCTTTCTTCCTAGAGCGTACCGTGCGTAGAGTGGTGGAGGGAGGCGCTGGAGCGGCGCTGACAGACAGCGCATAGGTAAACATTGTGCTGGCAACACGCTGTGTGTCGCCAGCACTGCGGGGGGTATAGCAGCGCGCAGGGGGGTCCTGGAGGCACACCATGGGGCAACAGAGGCTGGTGTTAGTGTGCACAACCAGCCTCTGTGCCCCAATAACATGACTAAATCCCACCTCGGGTTCTCTTTCAATCATCACACTGTGCAAGTTCCGGTAACTTGTTTAATGTAAATGATCAAAAGAAGGTAAAACTGTAAATCCAAACAAAAGCATAGTATCAGACCATGCATGCAATGCAAAATCGTGGATTCATACAATACAGCATCTATCAAACATTAAATGCATGAGAATACACTGCACAACATAGAATGCTGCTGCAGATGAGGAAACTATCACATCATGAACTAAGGATCAGAATATGTATAACAGCATGATGAATGAATCTGAGTGCAGAAGAACTACACAGATCTCAGAGCATGTGACAGGTATCTCCCAACATACAAGAGCTATGGCCTAGCTATAAAGCTCTAACAAATGCATGTATACAACAAATATGCATTCTACATTACAGATATACTGTAGGTAAAAGATGAGGTTTGACATATCAACGATGCTTGGATTGGCGTGGATGAAAGATAGAAGGATGTGGATTGCAACAGCACAGTGGGAATCTGGCTGGGCCTGTACAACAAACTGCTTCCTGTTCACAAAGCATCTACTTCCTCCCTGTCACGTGACTTCTGGATAATACAGCAAGGAACAAATGCTATTTTGAAAGTGTCCTCTAGAGGGAGTAGAGTTCAGTTATACTAATTAATAGAATCTGGCTGTGGACAGACAGCACACTCCCCGCCTGGTATCTATAAGATACCACACATTAACAAATCACTGAAAGTTATTCTGCAGGAGATAAGAGCAAGACAAGTTCTGTTACTGGTCTAATAAACAAACCTGAACTGCCTTCTGTATTTACTTTCACCTCTACCTTACGGACCCTACCATCATTATGAGGGAAGGTCTTAGTCACTCGACCCATAGGCCACTTAATCTGCTTGGTTTGGTGATTTTTCAGAAGCACAATGTCACCCTGCTGAACATTTGGCCTGTCTGACTGCCACTTCTTTCGTACCTGAAGAGTAGACAGATACTGTTTGTACCATCTGTGCCAAAAGTCTTTAGACAGGCTCTGAACCTGTCTCCACTGTCGTTTGTAGAGGTCTTTGTAGTCAAATGTTTCAGAGAGTGCTGCATAAGATACAATCTTTTGAGTTATTAGGGTTGCTGGAGTAAGGACTTGTGGAGCTTCAGGATCTGGTAAGACTGGTATCAATGGTCTTGAGTTCACAATAGCAGTCACTTCTGCCATCAAAGTAGCTAGGACTTCATGAGTAAGCCTTGAAGGTTGTTGCAAAAACATGGAATCTAGTATCCTCCTGGTGATTCCGATCATCCTTTCCCACACTCCTCCCATGTGGGAAGCATGAGGGGGGGTTGAAAATCCAAACCACTTCTTGCTTTGAAAGAAAACTCTCTACCTTGTCATCAAGGTTAGAGGAGATTTTGAATTCATGGCAAGCACCTACGAAGTTCGTTCCTCTGTCTGATCTAATGGTTTTGACTGGGCCACGAATAGCAAAGAACCTTCTCAAGGCATTTATGAAACTTGAGGCATCCATGGATTCCACAATCTCTATGTGGATGGCACGGATGTTGAGACAGGTGAAAAGAACTGCCCACCTTTTGCTATTGGCTTTACCTCCACGGGTATGTCTGGAGCACATTGACCAAGGACCAAATACATCTAGGCCAGGGGTCTCAAACTCGCGGCCCGCAGGCCATTTGCGGCCCTCGATACAATATTTTGTGGCCCTCACCGGCAAAAGCTTCCTTATAGTTCGCTTCAGTGCTCCCAAGTAATCTGCTGCATCCGCGACCCTAAACGAGGGCTGCAGGGCCCCCAAATCGCCCGGGGGGCAATCCGCCGGCATTTCCTGAAAGGGGCAGAGCTTTCAGCTTCAGCTCTGCCCCTCCTGACGTCAATCGCTGAATGGATCACCGCCTCTCTCCGCCCCTCTCTGTGAAGGAAGAGTGAGAGGGGCGGGCAGAGGCGACGATGCGCCGCGATTGTGAAATTCCTTATGCGGCCCAGCCTCATCCTGACTTTGCCTCCTGCGGCCCCCCAGGTAAATTGAGTTTGAGACCCCTGATCTAGGCCAATATATGTGAATGGAGGAACTGTGCTGAGTCTGTCAGGTGGTGAGTCTGCCACTTTCTGTGTTTCACAGGCCCTTCTGAGCTTCCGGCAGGTAACACATTTGAAGATGAAACTGGAAACATTCCTCTTAACTCCCAGTACCCAATACCCGCTGAATGAATAGCTCCTTCTGTAATGTGCTGTCCTTGGTGCTGTGACTGGGTTTGGTAGTAATGGGTTATGAGGGTGGCAATGTGGTGTCGACCGGGGATAATGACTGGGTTTTTCTCATCATGTCCAAGATTTGCGTTGTGTAGACGTCCACCTACTCTTAATAGCCCATCTACATCTATGAAGGGATCTAAAGCTCTAAGTGGACTGTCATTGAGGATACTCTTTCTCTCTTGAATGCAGAGGATCTCCCTAGGAAATGTTTCTTCTTGCACATTTTTGATGATGGTTATTCTGGCTTTCTTGAGAAACTCGATAAGATGTGGTCCTGTGCAGAGGTGCCAACAATTGCAGTTTTCAGGACGTTCTTCTGCCTTCACCTAGTAAAGTTGAGTAATGTGAAAGAGATGAGTGACAGCTCGTGTCAAAGTATTCCAGCTAGAGAATCGGCAAAAACGTTCAGATCCTAGTCTCTTCTTTCTATATACAGTACTTAATGCTGTCACCTCAGGATGAATGTCTGTATCAGTCGTTGGATCAACAAGGTCAAAGGCCTCAGTCTCAGTCTTTTCAAATGGTGCATTTGAATTAAGTAGGAATGTTGGACCTGCAAGCAACATTAAGTCTTGTCGATGTGCTGTTGAGACAGATCTGGTGGCGAGATCTGCTAGATTATCCTTTGTAGGCACATAATGCCATTGCTTTGGGATCGAACATCTTCTTATCCTCTGGACTTGATTACTGACAAACACATAAAATCTTCTTTTCTCATTGTAAATGTAGCCCAGAATGATTTTACTATCAGTGAAAAAGCTAACAGTGTCTATGTTCAAGTCGATTTCTGTGGTGATTAATTCAGCAATGTCCACAGCAAGGACAGCTGCACTAAGCTCCAGCCGTGGGATGGTGAGTTCTGGACGTAAGGTTAGCTTTGCCTTTCCTAAGATGAACCCAATGTGAGATTCTCCTTGAGCATCGACAACCTTTAAGTAGGCTACTGCTGCTATTGCCTGGACAGAGGCATCTGAGAATACACAAAGTTCCTTATACTGAGCATTAGAGCAGGAAATTGATCCATAAGGTCTGGATACCTCAATGTGTCTCAACTGCTTTAGGGATTCTCTGCAATCTTCCTACTGCTGTTTCTTTTCCTCAGGTAGAGGTGCATCCCAATCTTGACTATCTGCAGTGAGATAACAAAGAATAAGTTTTCCTCTTATGGTGACTGGTGCGGCTATACCTAGAGGATCATATACACTGTTCACGGTAGAGAGGACTCCTCGACGAGTGAAAGGTCTATTCTCTTGTGATACTTGGAATGTCAAAACATCTTTTTTGAGGTCCCAGCTAATGCCAAGGCTTCTCTGAATGGGTAATGCATCAGCACTGAAATCAAGATCCCTTAACTCACTTGCCTGATCTTCTGAAGGGAAGGCCATCATGACCTCTCTGCTGTTTGATGCCAGCTTATAAAGGTGAAGGTTGGAACATGCCAGCATCTCTCTAGTTCTCTTCAAAAGGTTGATGGCTTGTGTTGCAGTCGGAAGAGATTTTAGCCGATTGTCAACGTTAAAGTCTCTTTCCACAAATTCTCTTGCATCTGCAACAAACTGTCTTTCTGCTTCGAGTTTGAGGCCAAAAATGGCTACTGCTGGTGAGGAGCTGTTGCCAAAAATATGCACTTTCATCCGCCATTCGATGATGTCTTCTGCTGGGTTATTATCCTTATGCCAGAAGAATCTTAAAAAGTTCCTATCTTCAGGTCTAACCAGGAAACAATGGAACATTTGACCAATGTCAGCCACAAAGGCAATGGCGTCCTTTCGAAAGCGAAGTAATACTCCTAAGAGATTGTTGTTGAGGTCTGGACCTTTCAAAAGGATGTCCCACCACACTGGGCACTTGAATCAAAGACCACCCTGATTTGCAAGGGTTTCTTTGGGTGGTATACCCCAAACAGAAGCAGATACCAGCATTCCTCTTCTGTATCAAGGAGTGGCGCTACTTCACAATGGCCATTGTGTATTGTTTTCTCCATGAAGGCAAAGAAATGTTCTTTCATTTCAGGCTTCTGCTTGAAGGATTTTTGAAGAGACCTGAATCAGTGCAAAACCTGTGTCTTGTTATTTGGCAACCAATGTTCCTGTGCTTTAAAAGGTAGTGGAGCAACCCAACTGTTGTCTTCATCCCTGTAGAAACCTCTCTTCATTATCTCCATGAAAGCAAGCTCACTGTGGGAAGGAGCCATTTTATCATCTTCTTTGGTAATTTCAAAGGCTTTGTGTCCAATACAATAGGAATTCCAGACAGAGGAGGCCTGCAGGGTCAAGGGTGTGCTTGTATTGAAGCTTTCCTTCACAGCAAAGTAGTTTGGGCAAGGTGTGAACAGCGATCTCCTGCCACTGTCTAAGGTGTTGGTATAGAGGCTATGCACTGTGTATGGTCTGTGGACCCCACCTAGACATACATTGCCCACAATAACCCACCCCAGGTCTAATCTTTGGACGTACGGAGTGTCGTGTGGCCTGTTAATGTGGTCCCTGACCTTGTGTATCCTAATAATATCTCTGCCTAGCAACAGGAGAATGGAGGCATTAGGATCGAGCTCAGGTATCTGAGTGGCTAACTGTCTCAGATGTGTATGATGAAGTGCAACCTCTGGAGTTGGGATCTCTGATCGAACATCTAGGATTTCATCACATTCTATCAGCGTGGGTAGTGGAATGGACACCTTTCTGTCAAGGGATTCCAACTGAAAGCCATGTACCATTCTCCCAGTAGTGTTAATCACTCCCGCACATGTTCTGAGGGTATAGGAAAACTGGTGACCTTTTAACTCAAAAAGCTCAAATAACTCTGGTCTTCTAAGATTGCATAAACTTTCATAGCTCTTTCCCTATGCCCTGTAGGGTACACATTGACTAAAACACATTTTTGAACATGACCTGCCTTGTGGATTCTCTCTACAAACTTCAGTGCACATGGCTGACACATCTGGTGCTGAGCTATTTTCCTGTCCCTCCCCGCCATGCTCTCCCTCTGTTTAAGCTTTCACAGTCCATGGAGTGGGACCGGGATGCATAGCAGACACATGCTTATTGCTATCACATTCAGTACAACAAATAGTCTTATCACAGTCTTTTGAAAAATGTGAAGTAGATGCACAACAATGGTAACAAATGTTATTTTGCTTCAGGAAGGCCTTTCTTTGGACTAAAGGCTTTACCCTGAAGCCACCACATTCATGCAAAGGATGGGGCTTGCGATGAATGAGGCAACCTTGGGTAAGGTCCACTGTCTTGGCATGGGCAGGCTCTTTCTGTGATGGTATATTTGGAGAAGTCTCAGTCTTGTGCACTGAGACAGAAGTTCTATGAGTAGCATTCTTGTGATGGTGTTTCTCTAGTCTCTGACCATCAGAGCTTTGAGGGGACAGGATGAACCCTGGGTCATTGCACATCTTTGCTTGTTGTGTGACAAGACTCACAAAGAAAGAGAATGGTAGAAATAGCACTCAGTGCAGTTCTTTGTATCTGGAACCCTGAGTCATCCACCTCTCTTGTAGGAAAATTGGCAATTTTTGAACAATGTTACTTATACCTCTAGCTGTATCAAGAATGGCTAAACCTGGAAAGTCACCTTCTTCCTTTGCAGCTTGCATTTCCATTAGCAGGTCTCCTAACTCTCTGAGCCTGATATGGTCTTTACTGGAGATGTACCCAAAGCTGTCTACTCTATTCCACAGAGAGTCCTCTATAATCTCAGGAGCCCCATAGCACTCATCAAGTCTCTGCCATGCCATCTGCAAATCCTTTCTGGAGTTGTTCACATGTACAGCTTGCATGCGTTTTACCTGCATGCGTGAGTCAGCGCCTAACCATCTCACCAAAAGATCTATTTCTTCTTTGTAAGAGAGATTAAGATCTGCTATAGCATTTCTGAATGAAGCCCACCAAGCCCTGTAGTTCTCTGGCAGATCGTCAAGCTGCACAAGTCCCCTAGAAATGATTTCTCGTCTTGCCATATATCTTACCAGATCCGACGTGACTTGGTTGTGAGCTAGTGATTCTGTATAGTGATTAGCTGGTGGTATAATTCTTGCATCTGATGAACGAGTATAAGTCTCTTTTTCACTGGAGGTCTAGGATAACTGTAGCCATCAGGTGGATCTGTGCAGTAGCGTGGAGTGTCACATCGCTTGCTATCAATCGCAGGATCTTCCAGGAAGATCTGATAGCTGGAGTTTCTCATTGGAGGGGCACAACATGTTGTGTCTGCAGTGAAGGGAGGGTCTTGATAAGAGGCGTTCTGCTCTTGGAAAGTTGACTGAAGTGGAAGGCTTGCATTGCTGTGTGGGTAGTTGTTTCCATCCTCTGAGATTGGATCAGATTGATGGAGTATCTGTGAATGTTCTCTCACGTATTCCTCAGTACGCTGTATTGCAGCTTCTTGCTGTAAGTCAGACTGGATGTTTTGTTTGTCGCTAAAGTGGTTGTCAGTTTCTAATGCAGCCTCTAATACTTGTGCTTTTGCAGTTGCTGCAGCTGCTGACTTTTTAAAGCTGAGTACTTCTAGTGAAGCTTCTAGACATGCCTTTTCTTGCTTTATCTTTGCTTCTTGTTCTGCAAATGCTATCTGTGCCCTCATGGCGCCTGCTTCGGCTCTGGCTAGTGCTGCCGCTTCAGAAGCACGGGATCGATGTGAGAGTCTGGATGAGAGTGACACTCTGGATCTTGTCTTGTGTGAAACTTCAGACACCTTTGTGTTGCTAGAGGTGGGTCTATGAGACAGTACCTAGGGGCGTGGCTTAGCGCGGGACCAAGATGGACGCAACTGCCTAGAGCTCTCCTCAGGGCTACCTCCGAACCAAGCCCATACGCGCTCTATACGCACCATGAGAAAAGGTACTTTATCCCAAATACAAACCAGATCCTCCAGAGACCCTTCTACACCGGCTGGAAAAAGCATCCCGGACATATTCCGTGCACAAAAGGCCAAGACCTCGACCGCCCAGCCAGCCAAGATGGCGCAGGAAGGGAGAGGACCCACGCCCTCTTGCTCGGCAGAAATCTCGCCGGACCACTCAACCAAGTCGCAAGAAAGTTCAAACAGAACATCTACGCTGGCAGATATGAAAAAGCTTGCAACGGAGATCAAGTCAGCTCTCTCGGCAGCCATAGCGGAGATTAAGGAGGACATGGCGGACATCTCCTCTAGGCTGCGTGCCATCGAATCCACCGGAGAAAAAAGAGACGCCATGATCAATGCTTCTGGAAAAGCCATACATCAGCATAATAAGCTACTGATTGAATCCAACAGACAGATCGAGGACCTCGATAACAGAGGCAGGAGATGTAATATACGTGTAAGAGGCTTACCGGAGTCTGTCCTAACGGATCAAATCATCCCAGCTCTCACCGCCATATTCAACGGCCTACTGGAGAGACCGAGAGAGGACAACATAGACTTCGTTCGAGCACACCGAGCTTTGAAGCCTATGGGAGCTGACAACGACCCGCCGAGAGATATCATATGTTGTCTTCAATCCTTCCCGCTTAAGGACAGCATAATGAAGGCTGCTCGAGATCAAGAGGAAATCCTCTTCAACGAGGCAAAGATCACCATTTTCCAGGACTTATCACCAATAACTCTGGCAAACAGGAGGGCCCTGAAGCCTTTACTGCAACTGCTCCAGAACGACGGAATAAAATATCGTTGGAGATTTCCGTTTGCCCTTGCGGCCTTTGACGGCGACAAGAATGGTCTCCTGCGCACTCCCGAGGACCTCCCGGCCTTCTGCAAGACCTTTGGCTTACAAACGCCTGCGTTACCAGGATGGTACGCCGACTTTCGCCTACCCAAAGAGCTACAAGAGGGCAAAGAGAAGAGCCACACTAAACCACGGAGATTCTCGCAACCATCCAAGAGAAATGCCTCGAGATCATCACACTCTTCAGATGACTCCTCGCAGTACTCGGGAAATCGCCGCCTGAGGGAAGATAAGTAAACACCTCTTTCCCTACCTTTGCTATTTTTCCTGGCCATGTCGTTTTGGTTAACTAAGACCCTTGACTTGCCCCCTCCATAGAACAATGACTGATTGCTGTGATCTACGCCACTCCTTAAGCAGGGCCCACCCGCCATCATTTTATTATAGATGGGCCACAAAGACAGCCTGCACCCAGCTTGGAGACTGTTGGCGCATATTCTATTACTTGAACTTTAAATTGATACGCAGAATGCTTTAATGCAGACCCTATCCTCCCTTACCCTGAGCTGTGGGACAAAACATATAACACCTTGGACCGATACTATCTCCTACACGGAGAGGAAAGATACACGCCGTGAGATAAACACTGATTTCCTGATAGGGACCGGTCGAAAGGTTGCTGTTCGAAATGGTTGCTCTCTTTTGGGGGAGGTCTGTGTGGGACGCGCTGGGCTGCCTGTCGGGTGCTGGGGTATGCCTCCCCAATTGCATCTGGCCCCGTTATAGGCGGCTATGCATGGGCGGGCATGCTCCTGTTTGTTCCCACCTGGCTGGCGGTGAAGTGAGGCTCTAGAGACTACAGACGAAAAACTTGGGAATATACTTCTCCCTCTGAGGTTTACACGGTTAGATTTTTATGACCACAACAATCTGTTATGTGATGTACTCATAATAATACGATATAGCCCATATTGAAGGGAAAACCTAGATCTGCTGGGGGGGACTTGCCCTGCGCTGCTCTGGGTCGCTTGGTGGGTGTTGGGCTGCGCTCGCCCAACTGCACGTACCTCCGTTTTAGGGGGGGTGCATGGGCGAGCGTGTGCCCCTTGGATATCACTCGGCTGGCGGTCTGGGGCGGCGCACGGAGGAGGAGGAGTCACCATCCATAGCGATTCTGCACAACAAGAACTCACCAGCGAACTGCCTAACTCTCACTGGGATTACACCAGAGGACCCTAGGGAATACCTTGATTTAAACAAACAGATGAAGTATACCAATTTAAAAGCTTGTATTTACTCATTTTACCTGAGATGTCATGGGGTTAATTGTTCCCTGGAGCCCTGAAATTTGGGGGGAGGACACATTGGATTTAGTGGCAAACAACTATGTGTGTGCAGGTATATGCTGGCTCAACTGCAAGAACTCTCGTTTTAGAGAGGGTGCATGAGCGAGCATATCCCTTCTGGATGTTGCTTGGCGGGTATCCTGAAATGGTGTACAGGAGGAGACAAGCCTCTACCCTCATAAGCTTTATATAGCAATATGTACCAAATAGGCTACCTAGCTCACTCTAGGGGTGCATGGCTGGAAGGATGGCCCACGGTTGCTATCCACATAAGGAGGGACAGGCAGACAAGGGTTTCTCTGGTTTGTTAAATGCTGAATTGGATTTTCTTAACAATCTCAACAGCAGACTAAATGGTTTGTTATCACCCACACTATGTTACCTTTTCTGAAGTTCACTCACTACAACTAAAGAAAGATATTATTCAATGATTAGCTTGGTACGGAGGGAACCAACTTAATGGGTTCATTTCTGTTCCCCCGATAACCACCTCACCCCAAACAGAAGGCATTCGTCTTCTGATTATATATCCCACAAACAAACACAGAGTCCCATTTTTCCTGGGCCTGTGTGTGGACCATACTAAACTAAGAAAGCAGGGGAGAAGGAAGAATCATGTATTCCTTCCCCGCCTGTGCTACCATATTGCCCTTTTGACTTTTCCTTCATATTTACTGTTGTGTATGGTTGATATTTAGATACGTGCTAACCCTTTATCTCTTTAAGGTACCAATAAAAGCACGACTATACAACCAAGTGAGGAACTACTAACCTCTACTCTTTTCATTTCTATTGCTTTAACCCATCCCTCCTGAATAAACCCCCCCACCTTTTTCCCTTCTCCGGTCCCATCCCAACCCCATCTAACAGACATGAGTCCGGTAATCTCGAAACCAACGGAACAAACTTCTACTTTCCACCACAGCTGGAAACTAATGTCACTAAACATCAATGGGCTTAATATCCCAGAAAAACGATCATCGCTTTTAGGCTTCTTACACAAACAAAGGATCCATATTGGGTTTCTTCAGGAAACACATTTCTGTAACACGTATATACCTAAACTGCAAAACCACAAGTATACACAAGTATATCACTCTATGAGTCCTACGGGTAAGTCCAAAGGTGTCTCCATAATAATCCATAAAGACGCTAATTTTGAACTGACAGATACCTTAACAGACCCTGAAGGGAGATATCTCTTTGTAAAAGGCAAGTCAGGCAACCGTCATTTTACATTAGCAAACATCTATACGCCAAATACAAAACAACCCTCTTTCCTCTCTGCAACATTGACTAAATTAGGAGACTTTCAATCAGGGACAGTAATCCTGGGAGGAGACTTAAATTTACCTCTCAACCCTCTTATGGACACCTCCACTGGAACATCTTCTATACCATACAAAGCCCTAAAGTTTGTTAAGAAACGCTTAGAAAGCCTTTCACTTTTGGACACATGGAGACTGACACACCCCACCGACAGAGACTACTCTTTCTATTCTGGACTACATAACAAATACAATCGAATAGACTACTTTTTCCTACAACAGAGAGACCTACCCTTCCTAACATCAGCCGAAATTGGAACACAGACTCTTTCTGATCATGACCCAATCTACATGACACTACGTTTTCCTGAACTTGTACAGAAATCCTGGAACTGGAGGCTGAACCCATTTTTGCTGAGTGAAAAATCACACCAACAAACAATCGCAGCAAAACTAGACTCATATTTTGAGCTTAATTCCAACACTGCTGAGAAGGAAATATCTGTCTGGGAGGCACATAAACCAGTTCTAAGGGGATACCTTATCAAACTAGGGGCAAAAATTAAACGGGAAAAACAAGAAGGCATAGACTCCCTTATCCAGAAAATCCGAGACCTAGAAAAAAGACACAAACAATCACTAGCAGCAGAGGCACAGGTCGAATTGGCCCAAGCCCGCTCTACTCTAACAAAACTACTTAACATAGAAACTCGCCGAAAATGGTTCATGAGACAGAAAGTCTTTTACGAGTTAGGAAATAAAAGTGGGAGGCTGCTGGCTAGAGCCCTACGCAAACAGACCATGATAAACAGAATAAAATGCATAGTAGCGTCAGATCAAACTAAACAGCATTCAAATGACAAAATAGCCGAAGAGTTTAGGCAATACTATAGCACCCTATACAATCTAAACCCAGACACCCCCCATAACTCCAATACGCCACATAGGAAAGACCTGCTTAAGGACTTTCTATCCAAATATGGCCTTAAGAAATTCACTGCAGATGAAGCTAAAGAATTAGATGAACCAATCACAGAAGGGGAGTTTTATTGTGCTCTTAAATCCATGAAACCAGGCAAATCTCCTGGCCCTGATGGTTTCACCATTCAATATTATAAACTATTTAAGAATAAGCTTGCACCAAGGTTTGTCTCTGCTTTCAACTCCTTAAGCCCCTCAAAGCTACCATCACCCCAATTTCTTGAAGCCCATATTTCAGTCATCCCTAAAGAGGGAAAAGATCCATGCTTATGCCCTAGCTATAGACCGATTTCGCTTTTAAATACAGACACCAAACTTTTCGCGAAAATAATTGCTAATCGACTGGCCCCTTTTCTACCCATAGCAATTTCTTCAGACCAATCTGGCTTTATTCAGGGACGTGAAGGCAAAGACAATACCATGAAGGCGATAGGGCTCATATCACACATGAAAAAAAATCAGTAAAAGGCATGATGCTTTCTACAGACGCAGAAAAAGCATTCGACCGCATCTCATGGGATTACATGTTCTCCGTGTTGCAAGACATGGGAATACAACAGAACCTTCTGTTCTGGATTCGAGTGCTCTATAATGACCCCACAGCAAAAGTAAAGGTCAATGGGCTTCTGTCACAACCATTCAAAATCTCCAGTGGCACGAGGCAGGGGTGTCCCCTTTCCCCTCTGTTATTTATACTTACGTTAGAACCCTTCCTGAATCAGATTCGATCCGACCAATCGATTAACGGGGTTAAGGTGGGTAATCGAGAGTTTAAAGTTGCTGCCTTCACAGACGACCTGCTTTTTTTCATTAGCAACCCTGCAGTGACAATACCAAACCTACTAAAGAGGTTCTCTGAATTTGGAAGAATATCTAATCTTAAAATAAACTATTCAAAATCAGAAGCTTTAAACATAACCCTTCCCTCCAGCGAAGTCCAACATTACAAAACAACATTTCCATTTAAATGGGCCACAGAAGCGATAAAATATCTTGGAGTTCTAATACCTAGAGACCTGAATAGAATATTTCCACTAAATTTTTCGACAATTGTCGACACACTTGTAAAAGACTTAGATGACTGGAGTACTAGGCCTCGGATATCATGGTTTGGGAGAATAGCCTCTGTCAAAATGAACCTGTTGCCGAGATTTGTATAGGTTTGCCAAACCCTACCAATATTTCTACCAAAATATTTCCTTATGAAACTACAAACGAAAATCGGGGAGTTTATATGGGGCAGAAAAAAACAACCAAGATTGAGACAATCTATCCTATTCTTACCTAAATCAGCAGGAGGGGCTAGCCTACCCAACGTACACAACTACTACTTGGCATCTGTACTAAGTAGAATGTTTGATTGGTGTGATAACATTCAACAGAAACATTGGGTTTATATAGAACAGAACTCCATCCCAATCCCCCTAGCAAGTCTTCCTTGGATAGTTGACCCCCGAAATAAAGAACACGAATCACTAAACCCTCTAGTCCACTCGACCGTCAAAGCAATGCGCTATCTCTTCAAATTAAAAAAAGGTTCCTCACTCTTAGGTCCAATGACACCACTACAGAATAACCCACTTTTCCCACCAGGACACCACTCATCCTTTGCCCCTGACTGGATCGCCACCCCTATATTACGATTGAAGGACCTTGTACCAGAAGGAGTACTTAAACAAATAGACACACTCCATGAAACAGTTTCTTCCGGCAGATTCTCCAACTGGACATACTTTCAGATACGCAGTTTTCTCAACTCTTCTGATGCAAAATCCCAAGCTCGTAAAAAACTTTCTGATTTCGAAAAAAGACTTCTAGAAAAAGGCCCTCACTCCCATTCGATATCCTGGCTGTATGACTGGCTAATTACACCAGATTCCCAAACCGCCCTTCCCTATCAAACCAAGTGGGAAGCCCTCTTAGGAAAATCGATTACGGAAGATCAGTGGCAAAATATTTGGACCTTAAATCACAAGGGGTCTCTAAATGTTACCACCCAAGAACAAGGATACAAGATTCTCACACAATGGTACAAAACCCCAGCAATTCTCTCCAAATACACCCCAGGGGTCCAAGATGTCTGTTGGAGATGTGGCTCTGCAGGAGCTAACATACTTCACATTTTCTGGCAGTGCCCAAACATATCCGCTTTCTGAACACAAGTTCATAAATGGACAGAAAAAATCTCATCAGAAAAAGTCCCAATGACCCCGGAATTCTTTCTATTACATTCGGGCCCTTTCCCATTAAAATATTATAAAAAATCCATCCTCATACACTTAGTGAACGCTGCACGTGCAACAATACCCTTCCTTTGGAAGCAACAGGACCCCCCCACTGTTACACAGTGGTTACACAGACTAGATAAAATAGCACAAATGGAGGAAATCATCCTATTAACACAAGACAGGACAGAACAATTCACACTCACCTGGATGGGATGGGAATTATTTAAATACTCAGATGAATATAAAATGTTGGTGACTTAGGAATCCTTCTGTTACATGTCTCGAGATTATCCAAATATGCTGGAGACTCACATACCGCTCCCCTTACCCTTACTACCTTCCCTTCTCCTACCTCTTTTCCCTGTACCCTCTACATGCTTCTTTCTTTTCTCTAAGTCTCTACTTCTTATATCCTCCTCACAGGATAAAAACTTGGAACAACTAAAATGCACCTCTTAAAATAAAACAAGGAAAGCAATGTTGGAAACTCACATTTTAATTGATGTTACATACCTGTATACCTGTTATGATATGTTAACGGGGATATCTGTACAACTTACCATTTCTATATGTTATGTTATACATTATGACCTCTGTACTGCAAGATATCCTTTCAATAAAGCTTTAAATGTTAAAAGAGACAGTACCTTCAGTAACTCTGAAGTAGAAGCTGTGGCTGCATGGTGATGCTGTGCAGTGTTGCTGCACCCGGATGAAGCGCTTATTCTGCTTGCGTTGCTCTATCGCATTCAAGGGCCTTCTCCGTGGAAGCCGTTGTTTTACTGTCCTGTTCCCCTTATTGTGAAGAATAATATGACAGGTAGTTTACTCGCCCTTCAATCATCACACTGTGTAAGTTCCGCTAACTGTGTAAGTTCCCGTAAGTTTGATCATAATGTAAATGATCAAAAGAAGGTAAAACTGTAAATCCAAACAAAAGCATAGTATCAGACCATGCAAGCAATGCAAAAGCATGGATTCATACAATACAGCATCTATCAAACATCATATGCATGAGAATACACTGTACAACATAGAATGCTGCTGCAGATGAGGAAACTATCACATCATGAACTATGGATCAGAATATGTATAACAGCATGATGAATGAATCTGAGTGCAGAAGAACTACACAGATCTCAGAGCATGTGACAGGCATCTCCCAACATACATGAGCTATGGCCTAGCTATAAAGCTCTAACAAATGCATGTATACAACAAATATGCATTCTACATTACAGATATAGGTAAAAGATGAGGTTTGACATACCAACGATGCTTGGATTGGCGTGGATGAAAGACAGAAGGATGTGGATTGCAACAGCACAGTGGGAATCTGGCTGGGCCTGTACAACAAACTTCTTCCTGTTCACAAAGCATCTACTTCCTCCCTGTCACGTGACTTCAGGATAATACAGCAAGGAACAAATGCTATTTTGAAAGTGTCCACTAGAGGGAGTAGAGTTCAGTTATACTAATTAATAGAATCTGGCTGTGGACAGACAGCACAACATCTTTTCCATCACTTTTCTGGCCAGCATAAATGTTTCTAGTTTTCAAAGTTCGCTTCCCCATTGAAGTCTGTTGTGGTTCACGAAAATTTGTGCGAACCGAACTTGTGCTGAACTTCGCGTTTAAGGTTTGCGAACCAAAAATCTGAGGTCCAAGCCATCTCTAGTTACAATCATGAATTATGATTTTGGATATCCATTATTTCACTCTTGCACTGGGGCTAAGACAAAACAATTATTTCACCATGACACATTACTTATCTGTAAACTTAGAATACATTTCTGATTATAAAATAATGTCTATATACCAACTCCTGAATATTAGGACATAGTGTTCACAATACAGTAAGTCGACCTGTGAAAAACACAATAGAACATTTTTAAAATCTTTTTTTATCTGTGCACTAAAGGGAATCTATAGTAATTTGTATGTATAGTACTGCTAAGAAATAAAACATTATCAGCACAGATATGAGTCTCATATTGTTTTCAGTACAGGAAGAGTTAAGAAACAGTTATCTATGAAAAAGAGCTTCTTTGAGCTCTGCGACTTTATATAGTCATGGACAGAAATGTCTGTTGAAGCTCTCATCTCAACTGTCTCTCAATGTTTCTTCTTTGTTTATGTTGTTTCTGCAGAGAAAAGTTCAAAGTGGCTTAGCCTGCTCTGTGAAAAAATCTAAAATGCTGAGTTTATCGGGGAAACTGCAATTATTAGAGAATGATGCAATGTTATAAAAAAAGCTATATACCTGAATATAAAAATATGATACTATTTTCTTTGCTACTAATGTTCTATTAATTATCCGTATTACACAACTAATTTATTATATCATAAGTTTTTTATTTTCGCTTCAGTGTCACTTTAAAGGTAAAATCGTTAAACCAATGTGACATTCTATAGCCCTGCAAAGTCCATGCATTTCAGCAGTTTATTACAGATTACTAGTTATGTGTTAATCTTCAAGCCACATGCAGCAAGTTTTAAATCAAGATGATACTATCTACTAGCTAACTTTAAAACAAAGTAAACTGTTTTAGGACAATTAAAGTGGATCCATGATAAACTTTTACTCATTGCATAATTGTGTTCCTTTCATATAGTTTATAGGGCATTCCTCAAGCCAAATACTTATTTGTTTTGTTTTAATACTCTAATTCCCTATAAACTAAATAAGCCTCACACACAGCTTCTCCAGAGAGCATTGGCACTTTGAGCCTTAGTAGCAAGGGCTTATGGGAGCTCAGTCTGGGCAGGAGAAGGAGGCAGTATTACTAGCCAGAGATTTCAGAGGCAGAGGGGAGGAGGGAGAAGGAGAGAGGAGGGGGTTTCACAGGCTGAGGGCTGGAGATACAGATCAGCTTGTGTGTAATGTGACAAACAGAACATGGCCACTCTCATTGTATCACAGGAATAAATAATCATAAACTTCTGAAGCTGTTTGCAGCTAGATTTGCTGTGTAAACTATCTAAACTTTAGATAAGATACAGTATATAGACAAGTTACTTGTTATAGTTAGTTTTTCATCTCGGATCCGCTTTAACCAGTCTTTGTCTATGTTTCCTGTATGTGTTTTATTTCAGGTTCTGACACACCAGGTCATGCAGTTGTCAATGCGGGGGCAATACCACAGCCGACTCCTTTACGTAGGTTAATTAAGCATTTTATTGTCATTGTAGGTTTTTGTATTTTTCCCTTTCTATATAGTAGTGGTGATGGGAAAATATTGCTATAGATATAGAAACATTCAAAATATTCTGTTGACTCTATTTTGTTTTTCTTTTGATTTTTCACATAGATCAGAAAATATTTTTAAAGATTTTCTGGAGACAATGGATATAGTTCCCTAAAGACCCAATCACAGAAAGAACCACTTATAAAATAAAATATTCTCACTTCTTTTATTGGAGCACAGTGTGCAGTGTCAATGCACTGTGGCATGCATTTTTGCAGATGCATTTGCTATTCATCAAAATTTATGTCAACCCAACTGCAATGGAAATGACAGTGTGTTGTGTTCAGATGTAATGCAGCATACAGAGTGTCATGTGAATAGACTCTTATATGATCTTTCTATGATTTTCCAAATCTTTAAGGACTCTCACCAAGCCTGGATGAAGCAGATAAAAAGAGTGCCGGACTATGCCGGCATAGGCTGCAATGTTCAAAGCCGTAATTAGCGGCTATAAACTGTAATAATAAAATAGCAGGCTTTAGCCACTTATTGCTACTATTTACCATTTACATCCACACATAACCACTATTTACCCATTTATAGTCACTAATTGCGGCTTTTAACATTGCCGTCTGTGGCGGCAAAAATATTGGGGGTTAGGATTGGGAGGCAGGGATCTTTAGTGTTAAGAGTGTGTGGGTGGTCCTTAGAGTTAATGTTAGGCACCAATGTAGTGTGAATAGACTGCTGAAGGATCTTCCCAATCTTTAACCACTTAACTCCCCGCGGTACGAATTTCTCCCTTTTTTCCCCCCTAAAAAACCAAGGGACGGAGAAAACCGTACCTTCCGCGCTACCGCCGCTGTCCACGCTCCCGCCGCTCGTGCGCGCACTCCCGCCGCTCGTGCGCGCGCTCCCGCTGCTCGTGCACACCGCCGCCTGTTCGCCCGGAGATCAATGAACGGTAAAAATCCATTCCCGTTTGTTGATCTAAGCCCCCGCAATGATCTGCTGCTTCTTTGAGAAACAGCGCGATCATTGTGATTTGTCCAGCCTCGTAGTGCTTCCTGTATGCGTCCTTCCGGACGCTTACAGGTCGCATGTAAACAAACTCACTGTGGACATCTTGTGGCCAAATAGTAAAACTACACCTTAAAGCATTTTACATATACAAATACATTAGTTTTACGCAATAAATTAACTCATTACCTCCCACACTCCCCAATTTTATTTTTTTGTAATTAAAAAAAAAATACAATAAAAAAAACCATAAATAGTTACCTTAGGGACTGAACTTTTTAAATATTTATGTCAAGAGGGTATAACACTGTTACTTTATAAACTACGGGCTTGTAATTAGGGATGGATGCAAAACTGAAAAAAATGCACCTTTATTTCTAAATAAAATATTGGCGCCAAACATTGTGATAGGGACATAATTTAAACGGTTTTATAACCGGGACAAATTGGCAAATACATTTCATGGGTTTTAATTACAGTAGCATGCATTATTTAAAAACTATAATGGCTGAAAACTGAAAAATAATTTTTTCCCACATTTTTTCCTATTTTCCCATTAAAACACATTTAGAATAAAATAATTCTTGGCATAATGTCCCACCTAAAGAAAGCCCAAGTGGTGGTGAAAAAAACAAGATATAGTTCATTTCATTGTGATAAGTAATAATAAAGTTATAGAAGAATGAATGGAAGGAGTGCTGAAAGGTGAAAATTGCTCTGGTGTTCAAGTGGTAAAACCCCTCAGTGGTGAAGTGGTTAAATACCTTCACCTATTCTGGACCTGTAAAGGCTGGTACCCATGTTGTGACTTTTTGCTCGATTTTTCTGATGACTGGTGATTTTTTGCATGATGAACGATCGTGGATACGTGCGTGCAATTAACCAAACAACTGTCACTGTGGATTAGATCTTTAAGATCTCCAACGACTCCAGCGAAAAGTGCTGCAATCATCTGACTTCCTTTGCACCTGTCATGTGCTGTCGCATGATGTGCCGCGTTTCCGTGGGTAGAAAGATGGATTGGGGAACGCTCGTTCGTCGGGAGGTGTCACCGGGAAGTTCTCCGATCCATCTTCCCTCATTTTCCAATGAGTATCCATGGAAAATGATCCACATGAAATTACAGGGGAGGAGATTTTTTTTTTTAAATTTGACTTCAGGTATTATTAATATTTATTTATTTATTTTTGGGAGGGGGGGGGTAGACTATGGCATGTTTCATGTTTTCATAAGTATTGTAAGTAGTAATAGTTACTTGGGGTAGGCACTGACTTAAATTAAGGGTGGTATCTACTATGGGTACAGCAATCAATAACAAGTGGGGGAGGAGAAAAAATTGAGCTTTGCTAGTGTGGCCTGTGAGAAGGCTAAGTATCATATTCACTGAAAAGTTGATTTACAAAGGATAAACAGCAGTGGGGAAAGCTGGAGAGTATAAGTGATCCAGCAAATCTAGAATTTTAGAAATTTGTTTTTGAAACAATTGTACAGTGATTCACCTTCAGACTTCAGCTCAGTACCCAATGGGAGAGCTGTTGCCGATGTCAATCCTCCAAGCAGGTACACCACTTCTGCCACCACACTGTAAAACAAATAAATCAGACTGCACACTACTGGCTCAAACTTTCATTCAAATTTTATTACATCATGCACATTACAGGCTAGCAGCTGCTGCAGCTGAAAGTCTGACTGACTGACACTAACAAATTACACAGGCTAATAGCTAACTATAACACAATATAACAGTAGTGTAGTGAAAGTGTTTCCACTCAAAAACGCTGGGTTTCACAGTGTGATAATGCACTTGCTTAGCCAAACAGCACTGGAGTGTCTCTCAGTGTGCAGTCACAAGCAAGGACGATCATGGCCCCCCTCCTTATTTATTGTATTTATAAAGCGCCAACATATTACACAGCACTTGGCACTTTGCACTTTGCATTTGGCACTTTGCACTTGGCACTTTAAATTAGCCATATTTCAGAAAAAAAAACCTTGCGCTTCCTATTTACTTCATTACATTAGCGTAAGTAGTGCTAAAGTTGAATTTCAGTGGAAAAATTGTTACATTTCCAGTGAAATTATCTGTGAGTCAAACAACTAATTTAGCTTTCCTAACTGCAAATGATGTCAGGGGTTCTGAGTTAGCCCTGCCTCCTCAGGTAATATGCCTGGAGCCTCTGGAAGTTTGGAATAGCATTCTCCTCTTTAAATTGACCCCACAATGAGTTCGATTTTCTGCTGTTGAAGAATAGTGAAAACGTTTAAAAATGTTAGTGATGGAGCAAGCCTGGAATGGATTATTTTAAATGAATTACTATTAATTGTCAAATATGTTCAATAGTTGCTTAGAGGATAATAGAGTATAGCAAGGATTGTTGAAAGATAGTGGTCACTCAGTCAGGCTGATGATTTACATGTGAGGACCTCAAGAGGCTGGGCAAAGATACAGTGCAGAATTTAAAGACACCGCGGCTCAAACTCACAGATAGCCAATGGATTCACACAACACCTCAAAAACAAGATTCTTGGTTCTGCGTATTCACAGACGTGTGTGTAAGCCCTCAGCCAGCATTGGCCTGGCCTTGTCTTTACATTTTGCAGTATAGTTTGTGATATTGCAGTCTCACCATTTGTTTGGTGAGGTTTTGAAAATTCTTGCCACTAATGTCATAGCTAATCAGCAATAGACCCCAATGGGAGTTTTAAGTTGGGCTCCTCAAGCTCTCCATGCATAACAATTGATGTGGAGCACCAAAACCAGCCAAGGATATCCACAGTGTCAGATACACAAAACAAATATTGAGGTGATCATTACTAGCATAACACAATTATTATTATTATTGTTAGTTATTATTATTTATTTGTACAGCGCCAACATCTTACGCAGCGCTGTACAGAGTATATATTGTCACTTAACTGTCCCTCAGAGGGGCTCACCATCTAATCCCTACCATAGTCCTATTTCTATGTATGTATCATGTACTTTATGTCTCATAGTCTAGCGCCAATTTTGGAGGAAGCCAATGAACTTATCTGCGTGTTTTTGGGATGTGGGAGGAAACCTGATTGCCCGGAGGAAACCCATGCAGACACCGGGAGAACATACAAAAATGCTTGCAGATGCTGCGCTGGCTGGCATTTGAACCGGGGACCCAGCATTGCAAGGGTCCACTGTGCTGCCCTAACACAATAAAGAGCTAATACAGTAGTTGAAAGTGGGACCTCAGAGCATTCTCCCTATTGCTAAGCCACTATTTGCCACCTGGCAGGCAACTTTTTAACCATCTCCGGACCTCGATAATTGAAATGTATGCACTGTTGTGATCCCCTTACAACTGCCAGGGTCATAGATTTCAATTATCCTGCCGCATGCTCCCACCGATCAGGTCGCACTCTCTCCGCCTATATATATGATGGCAGAGCTGTGTGAATTGGTCAGGAGCCGATTTCATTGGTTCCTGACCCTGTCATCACTGTAAGCCAATCCCATTGGCTTACATTGGTGGACAGCGTCAGGAGCCAATGAAAGCAGCTCCTGATCTGCACACACAGCTTTGCTGTCACAGGGACAGCAGAGAGAGGTGACTGCAGGGATGGAGGAGCGGCGTGACCGGCAGGAGCGGCGGGTATGTGCGGTGATTCGTTGGGAGGCGACGTTCTTTGGTACCAGCAGTCTCTGGACTTTAAGGGGGCAGAGACTGCTGGTACGGAAGTAGTTAAAAATGTATTGCAGAAGACTTGATAAAGGGCTCTATTAGGCTCTATTAGGCTTTAGAGCATAATACATTAATAAAAAAAAACAGTTTCACCTACTTGGAATATGGTGCAGTGTTGTTAAAAAAAAAAAAAAAAAAAAAAAAATTATATATATATATATATATATATATATATATATATATATATATATATATATATATATATATATATATATATATAATCTGAAAATAAGATATGATACTGTTTTCTTTGCTCTTAATGTTCTATTCCTTATCCATAACTAATGTACAATTATATCATAATTTCTTTTGCTTCAGGCTTGCTTTAAGAAGGTAATCACAAGATAAAAGAATAAGCGTGCACCATCCGTCCTTCAACAAGTTTACTGGCGTGATATAGCAGTCTTTATACACAGTTGTATGCTGGACACATCAATGTACAATACAGTGTGCAAGCGGTGTCATACCGGGCAAGTCTTACGTGATCGGATCAGGCAGGGTGGACGGTGCAGGAGATGGGTACAGTGGTACGCGTGACAAGTGTCTGCTAGACGCAAAACGTCCGTCGCTCCACCGCTTTGAGCCTCCACCCACCTCCTGCACCGTCCACCCTGCCTACACTGCTGCGATTTTGGAGCAATCGCGATAAGTGGTGCTATGCATGCTAATCGCGATCGCTAATCGTGAACCGCCGGCAAACCGCTGCATGTAACACATTTGCAGTTAACGCTAACCGCAAACGCGCCAGTGAGAACACTGCCATGTGTTACACGTTGTAGCGTTTTTTTAAAAAACCAACTAATCAATCCTGGCTGATCGCCGCCTCTCCCCGCCCCTGTCAATCTTTCTTCACAGAGAGGGGCGGGGGAGAGGCGGAGATCCGCCGGCTGAAAGCTCTGCCTCCAGGAGCAGCAAAATCCATGACCAAGAAAGTCCAGGATTTTGCAGGGGGATTTGGGGGGTATAAGCGGGATAGCGGCGGTTTAGTTCTTAACATGTCTGCAGGTTAAAAAAGTGAATTTAGACTCGCTTCAGAGTCTCTTTAAGTAGTGTATCTAAGTAAACTAACATGAAACAACACATCTTGAATAAAAATGAATTTCTGTCTGCTGTAAAGGTCATTGATTTTCACTTTTATTCTGTCATACAGCACAGTTCACAAGTCATAACGAACAAGTCTGCAGCACCTGGGGCTCTTTCCACATCAGAACATTTGATGGAGATGTTTACCACTACCCCAGCAACTGCAAGCTCGTGTTTGCCTCAGATTGTATGAACAGCCAACCTGATTTCAGCATTGTGGTCCAACGTACAGGGGAAGATGGAGTGCCAAATATTAGCCATTTTTTATTTATGGTCCATGGTGTGGTGATCGAAATGACAAATAAATCAGTCACAATGGATGGACAACCGTGAGTGTCTTCTTCACTAGCTGATGATAGTGTGTGTTTTCTAGAAAAGGAAAAATGAAATGACCTTTTATAAATCTGATCTTGCAGAGTTATTGGGACACCAGTTGAAAAGTTCAGGGTCCGTATTGACAAACTGAATAATCATCTGAAAATTACTTCTACCAACATTTACTTCATGTGGAATGGAGAAGACAGTATGATGGTAATTATGATTCTGTTACATATGGTTACCTGTATAGTCTGCAACTGACCCGTTACCCACTTGGCTGATGGTTCTCTTACCTGCATCCGAATTGCAAGTTTTTGACTTTTTGACATGCAACCTGACCTGCTTTTTCCTTTTCTACCACACCGACCCATTAAAAGTGTAATGGTAAATTTGTAAAAAAAAAAAAAAAAAAAAAAATGAAAGTTATTTGTATCCACCACAAAGCCAAGGAAGTCAAACACATTGTTAAGTACATTGGCTCTTGGGTGCACACCAAGACTTTTCTGTGTTGGTGGAGGCACAAAATTAACCATTTCAGCCCGCAGGTTGTTTTCACCTTATGGACGAGAAGAATTTTCACATTTCAACGCTCCTCCTATTCAGTCTCCAATAACTTTATCACTACTTATTAAAACAAAATGATCTCTACCTTGTTTCTTTCGCCAACAATTAGGCTTTTTGTGGTTGATTTTTTTTTTTAGTAATTAATGTTATTCTTTATGCATTTTAAAGAGAAATATAGGGGAAACAACAAGAAAAATACACTATTTCATCATTTCCATTCACTATGGTTTTAAAATAAACAATGATACCATACATAAAACCCACACATTTTATTTGCCTATTTGTCCTGGTAAACTCAACATATGTCCTGGTAAACTCAACATATGTCCCTAGTGCAATGTATGGGAATAATATATTATTTGGAAATAAGGGTGTATTTTTTTCTACATTGTGTTTTCCATTCTCTTATTGTTCCCTAGTAATAACTGCAAGACTTTATATGCAAATATAACAGTAATATACCTTCATACATATTTAAAAAGCTGAGTCCCGTAGGTAACTGTTTATGTTGTCTGTTTTAGATTCTTTAAATTTGTTTTATTTTTACAAGCTTTTTATTTTGGTACTGAATATATGAAAATGAAAAATAATATTGCTTTTGGTTCTATTCTACATCTTATCTCTCTTATACTGGGCATACACGGCATGTCTGCGCGTGCGCACGGACTGATTCCCGCTCGTCCCCGCGGGCACTTCCTTCTAAGCGCTTATCAGGGGATCGAACCGGGAATTGATCTACGCGGTGATCGGACATATCGGAAATTATCAATCGAGCCATCATCGGCTCGATTAGTAAGAAGAATCTGGGCCGTGTATGCCCAGCATTAAAAGGATACCCCATATACCCCAAATGTCATCTGATAACTGTCTGGGCCTCCAGCATGCCATTAACGATGAAGTGTCCATGTGGCTTTGTACAGGGCAATTTTTCCACAAAGTATTCTAGCTCCATACTTTCTTTCCATAGTCCCAGGAGAGTCAGTACATGTGAAAAAAGCCACACATGTCACCATTGTGGAAAGCGAACAACCAGGGATATTCAGATATGGGTGTTTTGTAAGCTACCGACTCGTGTAGTTTTGCTGAAACTTTACCTCATAATATTGAAAATGACATTTTTCATGATGCATTGAGTTTGTTCATACCTATTTTCTATGCAATATGGGTTCAAGCTATAAGATGCATCAAAATGTATTCTACAGCTCATTAAGATAAAAATGAGGCCACATATGCATCATTTGAAAACAATCTAGATGCACAGCAGGCAATTATTCTCAAAGTACATCTATGGCATTTTTTGCAGTTATTTTTTTGCAGGAATTGTTATAGAGTCATTCTTTCTTTCCATAGTCCCAGAAGAGTCAGTACATGAGAAAAAGACCACACATGTCACCATTGCGGAAAGCTAACAACCAGGGATATTTGAATATGGGTGTTTTGTAAGCTGCTGACTCGTGCAGTTTTCCTAACATTTTCCCAAACTTGACCACTAAATTAAAAATCACAATTTGCTAAATTTTAAATTGACATTGTTACCTAATATATTTTCATATGACATCAGCCTAAGCTTTATATCACCCCAAAATGACATAAAGGACTCATCTACCGCTATATTCTTTCCAGGCATGTAGACCTCTTTCAATTTGTCACTTAGATAGCATAAAAGAGGCCTCAATTTGAAAAGGCGGTCATTCGCTGGATCGTGTGGGTATGCTAGGGTATGCTAAGTAGACATTAGCAGTGTTACAGAGTCTAGCCCAAGGACTCCTTGCTGAACAGGTGCTGGCTTACTGAACAGGAAGAGTCGAGATCAAATGCCCCTGGACTGACAGTATCCTAGATCTCCCCCCGTTCCCAACATAGCAGGTATTAGATTGTAGTCTCCCCTGAGGACAGTTAGAGAAGTGATGGCAGGGATTTAAGTGTAAGCTCTTTGAACAGGCAGCTCAAAGATCACTGGACTGCCTGTTTACTGTCCCTCCATTCCCTGATGTGCAAGCTGTGTAGCAGGATGAATGTTCAGCAGGCTAACTGCTACTGCCACCTAGCTGTCCACAGCCTGCCCCTTGCTTTCCTGGTGCCGTAGGCCACGGCCTTTGTGGCCTAGCCTGAAATGGCAGAGATTTGAACCTAGGTCCCCTGTGTCAGAGGCAGAGCCCTTAACCATAACACGATCAGACATAATGCTTTTCACAAAAAAAAAAACACATTTGAATTGAATAACATAATAAGAAATGGACACAATTGTGCTTTTCCACTCTAAAAAAATCCACCGGAAATTCAGCAGTAAAAATCCGCACACAAATGTTTCAGGTCTAGTGGAAATGGAGCCCAAAATTCCGATTATAATTAAAGCCAAATAAGTGTTTACGACAGATAGAAAGATATTATAGTTCTCAAATAAATGACAACGCACACAGCAAAGCACCCACATACCTGTCCCCTTCTGCTTCACACTGTGTTACACATAATTAAAACCTAAGAACATTCTATAACAAGAATGAGTTAGCAGGACTAGTGATGCTCAGTGCAGCACTACACTATAGCCCTCACCCCTCATAGTGGCTCCATAATTAATTTGGCAAGGGAAAGGCCCAAACTAGTGGCTTTCTGCATGGGTAGGGTCACAGCCAGTAGCAGCTGTATTCTAAATCAACTAGTGAAGTTTTAAATCAGATTTTTGCTTAAGTATTGAATTTGAGCAGTTACATTAACCCTCTAACCCTCTACATTACCCTCTGCCTAACCCTCTGCCTAACCCTCTGCATTAACCTGGCTGCCTAACCACCCTTAAGGACCAGGCCATTTTACATGTAGAGGGCAGCGGTGTTTGGCGGGGTCAGGCAGCCGAATCCTCAGTATAGATAGCTAGGCATGGTATCCCCAGTGTAGCCAGGTATCCCCCGTATTGCCAGCAGCCTTTACTCACCTCCCAGGCTCCAGCGATGAGCAGCTCTAGCCCCCTCTGGTCTGGCCGGCATCCCGCTTGCACTGCTGCTAAGTCCTGGGTCGCGGCTTGATGACGTCATCAAGCCAGGAGCCAACACTTGAGGCAGAGCGAGTGGGGATGCCGGCCAGAGTGGAGGGGAGCAACGATCCCCAGAGGAAGGTCAGGAAGGTGAGTTCCCTTCCTCTTCTTCCCCTCAGACCGTCACTGCCAATAGTTATCACTACTTGACCAGCGATCGTAGTGATCACGTGATCAGGAGCCAATCGCGATGGCTCCTGATCACTCTCTCGGGGAACCCTCTCGAGCAGGAATGACAGGTGGCATAAATCCTAAGATTCATCAGAGTTAGGCAGCCACAAGTATGGTGTAGGATTTACGCTGCACAGTCCCCAAAAGATTAATAAACTTTAAACAAATCTTATTAAACCATTTTATGTTTAATTTGTCACTTTTAAATGAGTGTGCATGCATGCAGTGATACAAGCATGAGTGCTGGTAATAGGGGTGTGCATTTATATGTGTGGGAGTGCACGTGTATGCGCATGAGCATATAGTGGTCATTTTTAATGCAGGTCATGAATTTCACATCCTGGAATCTACAAGAGGGATTTTTAGGACATGAAATTCACATTCTGATATCTTAAGTGGTTCAGCTCAGTTGCTCATATGCAATTCACTTTTTCTCCTGAGTTACAGTATATCTTTTTCATCTATTTAAATTAACTTTCCAGCACTTTTCAACTAAAAAAGTACTGAGAAGTAGGTGAAAAAGTACTGTCAATGTTATTTTGCGCATGTTCTTGCTTTCTGGTGGCTTTAACCACTTGACGTAGCTTCTATCTCTAAGTGTGCATGCTGGACGTAGGAGCCACCGGGGTTCACGGGGCCGGTACCGCTGGGGTGTGCGGGCTGCCCGCAATTGTTCTGTTACACATCCCCTCTTCACTTCCTGTAAGTACGCTTACAGGAAGCCAAAAAAGAAAAAAAAATTGACTGTGGCCATCTTGTGGCCAAACAGTAAAACTACATCTACATACATTTTTATTAAAATCAATAGACATTTTTACATTTAGAATTTAACTGTTTACCTCCCACACACCCAAGAGAGTATATTACTAATATGTTTTTAAATTATAAGCTCGTAAATAGTGATGGACATAATTTAAATGGTGTAATAACTGGGACAAATAGGCAAATAAAATACATGGGTTTTATTTATGGTAGCATGTATTATTTTAAAGCTATAATGGCCGAAAACTGACAAATCATGATTTTTTTCCATGTTTCTCTTAATATTCCCGTTGCAGTGCATTTAGAATAAAATATTGCTTAGCAAAGTGTACCACCCAAAAAAAGCCTGATTGGTGGCGGAAAAAAAAACAAGATATAGATTATTCCATTGTGATAATTAGTGATAAAGTTATTGGTGAATGAATGGGAGGTGAAAATTGCTCAGATGCATAAGGTGAAAAAAACACTAAAGGCTGAAGTGGTTAAAGACATCCTATCAACAAGTTTAAAATTATCACCTTGGAGAATATTCAGGAGAAAAAGTGAATTGCATATGGCCCAATGTGTCTTACTTCAACTTGTTCTAAACCCTGCTGCGTTCTTTACCAAGTAATCCATCATTCTGGACAGCATGACACAATATCAGTTCACCTCAGACTCCAATTTAAGTTACTATGCTTTTTGCCTTAAAGCTACTAAACAGCATTTGGGCAATCTACACTGTTGACCTCATGTTAAAATAAATCCATAAAAGGGACTACACAAATTTGTATAACTCCTTCTCTCAATCTATTAGGTTTACTCATACAGGTGCGTCTCCAAAAATTGGAATGCCAAAAGTTAATTTATTTCAGTTAAAATATATATAGTATAGAACATTTGTGTAATAAAGATTTTTTACACAGAGAGTGATATATTTCAAGCATTTACCGTATTTATTTTCATTTCACTGGTTTAGGCCTGCAGATTATTAAAACCAGTATTTAAACCAGAATTGAATTCAGTATGTCAGAAAATTAGAATATTACCAATAAACCCCCCAAAAAATTTTGATTATGGAAAAGTAGGCCTACTGAAAACGATATGGTTGAAAAAGGTGCCCTGGTTGTAGATAAAATAGTTTAAAAACAGTTTAAAAACCAAAAAAGGTTAGAGGTTGCTTACCTCAATGATGACAAATCTTTGTATAGACAAAAGATTTAATTGGTAGCACAGGCAACGCGTTTTGCAGGTCTAAGCCCGCTTCCTCAGGCCAATAGCAGTGCCAAGCAAGAATGTGAGCTAAGGGTGGCTCCCTTAGCTCACATTCTTACTTGGCTTGGCACTGCTATTAGCCTGAGGAAGGGGGCTTAGACCCGCAAAACGAATTGCCTGTGCTACCAAAAAAATATTTTGTCTATACAAAGATTTGTCATCATTGAGGTAAGCAACCTCAAACCTTTTTTGTTTGTAAACTGTTTTTAAACGATTTTATCTATAACCAGGGCGCCTCTTTCAACCATATAGTGCATCTTTAACCCCTACACGCTACCCGTGTGAGGGGTGGAGACAGAATGCACGTGCTCCTTGGGTTTTCTTTCCCAAGGAGAGCGACCACATCAGGTCCTCAGCGACACCCCCCCTCATCCCCCCCCCCCACCACCCCCAATGGAGTTGGGTTAATTTTCTCCACCTGCTTCTTGCGGTCGGTTGCCCCTCTGCAATCCACCTTTGTGAGTAGATACTTACCTTATACATTTATCAACTTGTCTCTATATACTACACCATCGGGCTCCCATTTTTGTTTCCTGTGTCTTTTTCTAGAAGGTGTCCTAACACCCAATACCCACTACAGGCCTACTGAAAAGTTTACATAAAATATCAGTATAATGATACAAAAACATAAAACGATAAATTTGAATTTACTGAAAATCTGTAGAAAACCATTTGACATAGGTTCAATCTATACATTTAAATTGGTATGTAAGCATTTCAAGGGCCTGATGCACTAACTAGTGGTAATATTGCTGTGCACAGGCAGCACACAGCAATATTACTGTTACTACCGGCAGTGTGTACTGCGAGTTATGCTATTAGTACGACCTGTGGCACTCAAGTAGCCCGATTATTGCTTTGGTAATGTGCATTACTAGCAAGCATTACCATTAGTAACGCTTATTACCGTAGTAACGCTTGCAGTACTTGAGTACCGTGGAATGTGCTTATAGCGTAACTCATGGTACATGCTGACAGTAGTAATGTTAATATTGCCATTCGCTGTCTGTGCATGGAAATATTACTGCATTTTTGTGCACCAACCCCCTAGTTTGGTATAGCTTGTTGTCCAATTAATTTTGTATTCTCTCTCATTGAGGTTGAGTTATCATTTGAAAGACTTAATTGAGTTGATAACAAACACTCTTTCTAACAGACATATTATCATTCATGTTTTTGGTATAGATAAAATTAAATCCCAATATATATGGAAATAAGACATGTGGACTGTGCGGGGACTTCAATGGCGTTGGAGGATTCAAATTTGAAGGTAAATTTCAAATAATATTCCACGAGCATAGAGAACACATAATTTGCATTAATACTGTTAATTAAAGTATACTCAAGGTGGCATGATGAGATAGACATGTGTATGTATAGTGCCAAGCATACAAACAACTAGGCTGTTGTTAGAACTTCACGTTTCACACCTGTATTCCGGCACCAGCAACTCATTAGTAAGAGCTGCAAACACTACTCTCATCACAGCAACAGGCGTCTTCAGAGTTAGGAGTTTATTCAGTAAACAGATATACAGATACAGTTCATTACATCTTAGCCAAGCAGTTTCTTCTTTAAGTCCATTTGCGTTACAAGCTCTTGACTAACATCCCTCATGAATGCTAGTCAGGTTATCTTCTTTCTATACTAAATTACATCTAAACTAAGTATATACAGCATACAAGATAAACTAACGAGACATAAAGAAATATATAAGTAAAGATTAAGACCAGCGGTGACAGGGACAGAAAGTGCCTCTCTGTACCCTGGCTGTGGGCTTTATACGCACCAGAAAGAGGTAAATGTGACCTCATCTGAGCCATCCCCCCAGAACCTACAATTGTCTCAAACCCCTCATGGTGTCATAATACCCACCTACTTGATTAGTATTCTATGAGCCCCTTGTCCTACATACAGGAATGTTATGTTGTATAAATATGGCCTATGTTGATTGTTCCCGTAGTCTATTTGTCTGGGGCAGTGTAGGCCTAAGACCTTGTACCAAGAACATATTCTCAGTATCTGCTTGCATCATCTGCTTCAAGCAGACACTGAGATGCTTCTGCCTGCATCACAAGGAACTCTACTCAAAGGTATACTCTGCGAACAAGCCTTTTACCTAAACCTCAATCCAAATAACTGAGGCCTACTTATAATACTTAAATTATAACAGCTGTGTTCCTTTTCTTCTTTTTCTACCTGAAAGCGTTAAATATTCTGGTCTGCAAGAGACAGGTTCTCTCCAGTTGTGACCTACCTTGTCAGACTGTAGTGTAACCAAACACTCACTAATGAGGAATTAGAGCCACAACTTTTACGTTGAAGAGAACAGCTTTTGAGTGCAGGGAATAAATAAAAAGGGTCAGCAGTTCATATTCATATGTTTTAGCTTCTGAGACACTGTAAGACTGTATCAGCCATATGAGGCAATACAGCATTAAACCTACTCAGTTAGCTTTTAAAAAGAACATAAAACTCAATTGGGCGGGGGGAGTTATGGTGGAATCTGGAAGTCCTCTTAAAAGTAAAACTGATGATAGAAAATAAGTCAGATACTTACCTATGGAGGGGAAAGGCTCTGGATCCTATTGAGCCATCCCTCTGCCCTCTCGGTCTTCTTCCTCAAGCACTGTCAACCCTGTTACAACCATTCGACCAACTGGCCGAATATACATGAGCCGATGCCATCCTGAAAGGCCTTTATGTGGAGGAATCAGTCCAAATATCCTGTCTGGGAAGCAGATTTGTTCCCCACTTTGCCTCCCATCCTGTTCAGGATGAGTTCGGTAGTGTGTCACCTCATGAGCCACTCTATACACGCTGAAATAAATGACTGTGTGTCTGTGTTAACACAGCCTGAAACTGTCTAAAACTATATACAACAAAGCACTTCCTGTACCATCTTATCTCACATGTAGAGATTTCCTTGCCCTTACTATTCATATTGCTATAACCAGTTCATTCAAAAAAGGAGAAAGACAGCAGTAAACCCATTAGAAACAATATTTATAAAAAGTGTTCCCTGAAGACTAATAATGAAAGTAACAATTCAATCTTGTTTAGGAATTGATATCAACGCAGAACAGTTTGGAAGCTTGCAAAAGCAGAATGGACCAACAGAAGATTGCCCAGATGTAGAGCCTCCTATACCAACCGATTGCACAGATGTGGTAAGTTTAAGTTTAATTAAAAGTTACTTATAAAGCAAAGTAACATTGTGATAGGACAGTGCAGATGTTTACACTAGAGTCCTGCTGGAATGCAAATACAAGGAGTAACAGCCTGCTGCTGGGAGTCAACCAGATAAGAGAATGCACCACCATTGTAACACTCTGCAGAGAAGAAGGTTGCTTCAACCAGATTTTCAGCTGATAAATTTGTAATTAATTGCATCCTTTACAAGAAAAGCTTCAATCTTCTGGAGGTGTAATCCCGGACAGCAGTTAAGATTTTATGAAAATGTAATTGTATTGGATCTAAGTCAACCAATTTTGATTGGATTTTGGATAACAAGTTTATTGGGAAAGAAGGCAAATTTCATTGGTCTGTAAGAGATGCACAAGATTCAAAAGCCAAATAGCTTTATACCTCAAAAAACTGTACACACAACTAGTGATGGCAGTGGTTCAATCAATTTGTGAAGAGATTGTGCTAAATTCTTATTGAAAGCAGGTGCTGAAAATTGGTAGATGGATCACTACTCCCCAGTCATCTTGAATTGGTGTTAAATTGATTGACACATCCGGTTGTCATCACTTGATGTAAAGCTGGTTCTACTGGTATAAGACCTTCCTCTGTAGAGCTTGTCGGGATCTTCATTCATCACTATCCTAATCCAGAGCCAACTGTTCCATATGTACTGTAGTTCTTGTATGATTTCCTTGATGGGTTTCAGTGTCAAGTCACGTGATCTTTCTGCCAGTCTTCCTTTCCACTAAGGATACCAGTGGAATCAGTGGAGTAGCTAAGGAGCTATGGGTCCTGGAGAAAGTTTCACATGAGCCCCCCCTAAGAACTCTATACATAACAATTGATAGGGCGCACCAAAACCTGCCAAAGACAACCACAGTATCAGAGATGGGGAAAAGTTTGTTAATGATTACTGCTATTAAAAGCATCTATAGAAGTGATTATTACCAACACAGGACCAATAAAGAGATAATACTGTATTTGAGGGAGGGCCCTACGGGGCCCCTTCTGGCCCAAGGCCCAGATGCGGTTACAACCTCTGCAACCCCTATTGCTACGCCACTGAGTGGAATGAGCCTTCTATTTCACAGCACTTTTTTTTTTTTAAACCAAATACTGTAGTTTTGTTTTGGCGTGTAGTAGATTATCTTGATACAAATGCCATGACCACCATGCCAGCACTATTACTTCCATAAACCATGGTCTCCTAAGCCCTGCAAGTTCTTGACTTTTGCTGTATTTCCAGGGTTCATATGCAATTCCCTTTTTCTCATAGAATATACAGTGGCTTGCAAAAGTATTCGGCTCCCTTGAAGTTTTCCACATTTTGTCGCATTACTGCCACAAACATGAATCAATTTCATTGGAATTCCATGTGAAAGAACAATACAAAGTGGTGCACACGTGGAACGAAAATCACACATGATTCCAAACATTTTTTTTACAAATCAATAACTGCAAAGTGAGGTGTGCGTAATTATTCGGCCCCCTGAGTCAATACTTTGTAGAACCACCTTTTGCTGCAATTACAGCTGCCAGTCTTTTAGGGTATGTCTCTACCAGCTTTGCACATCTAGAGACTGAAATCCTTGTCCATTCTTCTTTGCAAAACAGCTCCAGCTCAGTCAGATTAGATGGACAGCGTTTGTGAACAGCAAATTTCATATCTTGCCACAGATTCTCGATTGGATTTAGATCTGGACATTGACTGGGCCATTCTAACACATGGATATGTTTTGTTGTAAACCCTTCCATTGTTGCCCTGGCTTTATGTTTAGGGTCGTTGTCCTGCTGGAAGGTGAACCTCCGCCCCAGTCTCAAGTCTTTTGCAGACTCCAACAGGTTTTCTTCCAAGATTGCCCTGTATTTGGCTCCATCCATCTTCCCATCAACTCTGACCAGCTTCCCTGTCCCTGCTGAAGAGAAGCACCCCCGGAGCATGATGCTGCCACCACCATATTTGACAGTGGGGATGATGTGTTCAGAGTGATATGCAGTGTTAGTTTTCCGCCACACATAGCGTTTTGCATTTTGACCAAAAAGTTCAATTTTGGTCTCATCTGACCAGAGCACCTTCTTCCACTTGTTTACTGTGTCCCCCACATGACTTGTGGCAAAGTGCAAACGGGACTTCTTATGCTTTTCTGTTAACAATGGCTTTCTTCTTGCTACACTTCTATAAAGGCCAACTTTGTGACGTACACGACTAATAGTTGTCCTATGAACAGATTCCCCCACCTGAGCTGTAGCTCTCTGCAGCTCGTCCAGACTCACCATGGGCCTCTTGACTGCATTTCTGATCAGCTCTCTCCTTGTTCAGCCTGTGAGTTTAGGTGGACGGCCTTGTCTTGGTAGGTTTACAGTTGTGCCATACTCCTTCCATTTCTGAATGATCGCTTGAACAGTGCTCCGTGGGATGTTCAAGGCTTTGGAAATATTTTTGCAGTCTAAGACTGCTTTAAATTTCTCAATAACTTTATCCCTGACCTGTCTGGTGTGTTCTTTGGACTTCATGGTGTTGTTGCTCCCAATATTCTCTTAGACAACCTCTGAGGGCATCACAGAGCAGCTGTATTTGTACTGACATTAGATTACACACAGGTGCACTCTATTTAGTCATTAGCACTCATCAGGCAATGTCTATGGGCAACTGACTGCACTCAGACCAAAGGGGGCTGAATAATTACGCACACCCCACTTTGCAGTTATTGATTTATAAAAAATGTTTGGAATCATGTATGATTTTTGTTCCACTTCTCACGTGTACACCACTTTGTATTGGTCTTTAACGTGGAATTCCAATAAAATCGATTCATGTTTGTGGCAGTAATATGACAAAATGTGGAAAACTTCAAGGGGGCCGAATACTTTTGCAAGCCACTGTACGTTTTCATCTCCTCTTTAAAGTAACTTTGCACCCCTTTGCAATTGAAATAGTACCAAGAGTAGGTAAAAAAGTATTATTCAGGTCATGTTGAGTACTTTTTTGCTTGTTGGTAGTTCAAAGGGCATTTTGTAAAGTAATTGCATGTGGACCCCGGTATGGAAACCTAGCTACATTCCTAGGGATGTAAACACAAGTAATAAGGCAAGAAGTGTATCAAGTCGACCTTGAAAGAAAAAGAAGACACAAGGAGGGTACCATAGGAGCTCAATATAGTGTAAGAAGATTTAAGATGTGGAAAATATTTAGTAACAAAACAAGGTACTTAAAAACCTGGGTTTGCGAGAATGCAACCACTAACAGCACTATCACCCGGTAGGCAAGGGATCCCTCAGTAGGAAGTGTCACTCTCTCTAAAAAATTGCAAAGACCAAGGGTCGCATTCCTCCAAAGGATGGCAGTACTGATGAAAGCAATGTGGTCGGAGGTGCCAAAAAATATAAAGTATCTACAAACAGTAAATCTAGTGAAACTAGGCACTTCAAGTTCCACTAGGATTGCTGACAACAAGGCACAGTATTGGCCTGTAGCATTTTAGCTCATGAAACATGGGCCCATATGCAATTAACTTTTTCTCTTGAGTTTTCTCCAAGGAGATAATTTTTCATCTTCCATTTAAAATAATTTTCCAGCACTTTTCAACTAAAAAAGTACCAAAAAGTAGGTGAAAAAGAACTATCAAAATTATTTTGAGTATTTTCTTGCTTTCTGGTGGCTTGAAAGGCTTATTTTTGACAAGTTTTAACATATCTCCTAGAAGAAAACTCAGGTGAAAAAGTGAATTGCATATGGCCCATGTTGTCTTATGTGTAAGTTATTCTTTTTATAAGTACCAGTGTAGACATCCATATGTAGGTAAGTAATATCTTACCTTACCTTTTACACTGTTTTGAAATACTTTATATTCTTGTGTGCCACCAACCACATTGTTTTCACAAGTAATAATGCTATGTAGAAAGAGGTTTTAAAGTGGACCTGAACTTTTGCACAAGACAGAAGGAAAGCAAAGCGAAATGCATATTATATGTATTTAGAGAGTTTAGCCTGTCTAATCCCCCCTCATCTTTGACTAATCACAAGTGTAATTTTATCTCACTGCTGTGTCAGATGACTGCAACGGCAGAGGAGCTAATTGGTAAACACATGATTTTAACAATATGTCTGATTCCATGAAAGCAGTAAGTGGACACACTGCAGATGTATTGCAGGATTTATATCAGCTGTAACAAAGAAATGTGTTTCTTAAAAGGTTAGTATACTGTTGCTTATCTTTTAGAGCAGAGAGGGAGTTCTGAGTTCAGGTCTGCTTTAATGGGTTCTGAGATTCTCCTCTGAACATATGACCTATATTTACTCCTAAATGCATGCAGCACTTATGAGGTTTCAAATACAAGTTTCCATTTCCTGTCTGCAGATGAACCAATCTCAATTTGTATAAAATTAACGGTTGGTGGCAGGGGCGTAACTAGAAGTCCCCGGGCCCCCCTGCAAGAATTTGAGCGGGCCCCCCCCCCACCCTGGGGCCCGCTCATGGCCGTTTTGGGGGGGCAGTAGGGGTTGCAGCATGAGGGGAGAGCTTGGTAGCACGTCGGTGGAGAGGGGGGACGGTCCCCCCCTCCCTCACCTCGGGCTTTCCCCTCTGCACTCCCCTCCTGCCTCTATGTAAGCGTCAGCAGCGGCGGCGGCGGCAGCAGCTATAATTACCTCCATCCACCACCGGAGGTTGCCGATCCGCAACTGCTTCACATTACTTTCTGTTTTAACAGGAAGTAATGTGACGCTCTTTGCAGATCAGCAACCTCCCTGGTGAATGGAGTTAATTATAGCTGTTGCCGCGGCTGCTGCTGTCGCTTACATAGAGGCAGGAGGGGAGAGCCCGAGGTTAGGGAGAGCCCCAACGACGTGCTACCAAGCTCTCCCCGATGCTGCAACGCCTCCTGCCCAACCAAAATGACCATGACCGGGCCCCAGGGGGGCCTCGGGCCCCCCCCCGCGGGGGCAGGGGCTGCTTCCCCTATTGTTACGCCAATGGTTGGTGGGTTGTTGTAGTGCTATTATGGCTGTAAGTAAGCACATATTAAAGTTTCTGCCATGTCTAGAAATGTATAGTGAACTAAAAATTGAAATGTAAGATAATTTGTATTAAAATTAAGTTACAAAACTGCCAGTGGAGCTGTGAAATACATTATGACAATTTAAAATAACAGTTTATTTTTCCTTTCTAGCATATATCTTATTAAGGCTAATTGTTCAAATATACTGTATATTGCATATGGCACGAATAGTAAAACTGAGGATAAATGATCATGTTGGCCATATTCAGCACATGGTGTTTGTGTTTTAGGAAGGAATTTGTAGGAACACCTTAACATCACATGCACTCAGCAGCTGCAACAGCCTTTTTCAACCTATGGACTACATAAATGCCTGTGTGCAGGACCTATGTCAGTGCACCTCCAAAGACCGAACATGGTGCCTGTGCACCGGATTTGCAGAATATTCACGTCAGTGTACACATGCTGGAGGTGTCCCTGGAGACTGGAGAACACCAAACTTATGTTGTAAGTATAAAATGAATAGCAATGAAGAAAATAGAGTAAACAGCCATAATGCATAATGTGCAAAAGGTTAGAACTAAATAGGCTTCATTTACATGCTAAGTGATGCACTCCATCTGAAAATACTTTTTGTTTCATTTGGTTAAAACTCAAATAAATTCAGGAGAGGAGAAAGAAATATAACGATTCTCTGTAAAAGGAAATAACAAAAAAAATTAATGCAGAAATATTTTGTTTCTAACTTCCTGCTTCTAAGGTGTTTTTTTTATTGTTTTTTTTTTTTTTTTTAAATTAACATTTGTGTTGCAGTTACTGCTGCTTATTTGTATTCTATTTACTTAAAAACAGAGATTCAGTAAATATTTGATTCCTGGATTCCGATGCAATGTCACATTTTGGATGCCATATGTAATAGAGCAGCGTAAACCTGTAAAAGTTCCCTGTAATGGGTCATGGCTTGTTCTAGTCATTTCGTGCTACCTTTTTAGAGAAGACTCTACAATGAGGCATCACACCTCCCACAGCAATCGTTAAAGGGAAGGTCCAAGCAAAATAAAAAAATGAGTTTCACTTACCTGGGGCTTCTACCAGCCCCCTGCAGCCATCCTGTGCCCTCGTAGTCACTCACTGCTGCTCCAGTCCCCCGCTGGCAGCTTTACGACCTCGGAGGTCGGCGGGCCGCATTGCGTACGTTTTTACGCATTCCTGCTAGTGCAGGAACATTAACACATACATTTTTATGCATTACTGGTTCAATGCGTAAAAATGTACGCATTGAACCAGTAACGCATAAAAATGTATGTGTTAATGTTCTTATTTATTTTGCTTGAACCTTCCCTTTAAACAGCCCACTTTGTTGTGCAGTCCAGCCCTAAATAAATCCACCCAGTTTGTTGTGCAGTCCAGCCCTGTGTAAATCTGCCCAATTTATTGTGTAGTCCAGCCCTTTTGTACATTTATTAGGCCTTGTTCACAGTGCTCAGTTGTGTTACAGAATAATTTCGCATGTCAACTCACTGCTCATACAATTCTATGGGTCTGCATTGTAACGGATCACGTCATAAGGCTTTGCCTATGTCCTAGTCTATGTCCAGTCTCCATTGCAATTCACACTCATTATAACACATTATAAGGCATGTGTTATACAACTGACCACTGTTAACCTAGCCTCGAAATACTGTATATAATGAACATATGAGAGTTATTATTGTATTTATGTGGACTGGAGATGGAGAGAGAGGCTATAAGGGGGGGGGGGGGGGTTGTATCTAAAAAAGGAGAGAGAAGTGAGCGCTTCTATGGTGCAATACCTTTAATACAGTTTGCAAATTGTAAAACAATGCTCGTACAAGATCGCAAAAATTTGCAAGGATATCTCACATGCTCAATGTTCCACTCTTGGGATGTCAATCAAGGCCAGTGGGGGACATCAACAAGGGTATGTGGTGGTAGGTCTGGAGTCCAGGGAAGCTCTGAGTGCCGGGTTATAATGATGACGCATTTCGATACACCAGTGTGTCTTTGTCAAGTCAGGAATATTTGTCTAGTGTGCTATAAGGGGAGATGCAGGTGTAATTTGGATTGACCAATGATTCACCAACCTTACCACAGCCATGTAGTATGAGAGATGTGTTAATCGAAAAAGGGTGCCACAGTAATTTGGGTGCTGGGGAAAGCCGCTAGTAAAACTACTATTATTAACTACTATTGAGCATTGGTTAATACGAAAGTGGAATATTAGAAATTACCAACTCCCTCTAGTGAAGCCTAACCCATAACCGATTCCCTTGCTGTAATATCCTCCGATATCAGCACTGCTTTTGCCACTAAACTCACCCTCCACCAATATCTGTGCCACCTAATTCAGATATTTGTTGGATGCTGCCAATGCCCATATTACCCACTGAGCAACACTGTAGCCAAACTTAACATTTTGTGCTCTATGCAGCTTCCAATTTACCTGTGTAAGTATGAGTGCTTACCTACACAGTTTATAGCATTCAAAATCTGTTGGCCCTCATATCACATGGAAGTGGTAGAATTGGTCAGTCATTGGCCCATCAAAACTGGATGTGTGTATGCACTGTACGTCATGGTTGAAAACCCATCTAAACCCAAAAATGAAATGCAAATTCTGAAACAAGTCATTTTGATAAACATTATAAGGCTCTCTGCACACTGCAAATCCGATTTGCGATTCCAATTTACAATTGAAATTCCGATTTTCCCTGGATGCTATCAAAAGAAAAACGCAGAAAAAACGCAGCATGCAGTACTGATTAAAAATCGGAAATCTGAACCGCATGTGAAAATTGATTAAAAATCGAAATTGGAATTGCATGTAGTGTGCAGGGAGCCTAAGTGTGTCCTCCGGAAATTTTTTAAATTCAAAGCATATGTGTAGATGTGCCTCCAGCAGCTGTGTAACTATCCATGTAGGAACGAGTAAAGTGTACTCGTTTTTTGATAGCAGAGGAAAGTTCTTAAAATTGTTCATCATATTATTCCTGACCGTTAACTACCTCCTTCTCCTCAGTTCCTATAGTAATACTGTGATTCTGGGGAATGTTTTATGGCTTCTATTGTGCTTCCTACTTTGTGTGCCAGAGCCCACAGAGAGGTGCATCTACTGATGCTCCTTAAAGGGATACTGTAGGGGGGTCGGGGGAAAATGAGTTAAACTTGCCAGGGGCTTCTAATGGTCCCCCGCAGACATCCTGTGCCCGCGCAGCCACTCACCGATGCTCCAGCCCCGCCTCCGGTTCACTTCTAGAATTTCAGACTTTAAAGTCTGAAAACCACTGCGCCTGCGTTGCCGTGTCATCGCTTCCACTGACGTCACCAGGAGTGTATAGCACAAGCCCAGTATGGTCTGTGTCTGCGCAGTACACTCCTGGTGATATCAGCGGGAGCGAGGACAAGGCAACGCAGGTGCAGTGTTTTTCAGACTTTAAAGTCTGAAATTCCAGAAGTGAACCGGAGGCGGGGCCAGAGCATCGGTGAGTGGCTGCGCGGGCGCAGGATGTCTGCAGGGGACCATTAGAAGCCCCAGGTAAGTTCAACTCATTTTCCCCAAACCCCCTACAGTATTTCTTTAACCACTTCACCACTGAGGGGTTTTACCCCCTGAGCACCAGAGCAATTTTCACCTTTCAGCGCTCCTTCCATTCATTCGTCTATAACTTTATCATTACTTATCGCAATGAAATGAACTATATCTTGTTTTTTCCGCCACCAATTAGGCTTTCTTTAGGTGGGACATTATGCCAAGAATTATTTTTTTATAAATGTGTTTTAATGGGAAAATAGGAAAAATGTGGGGAAAAAAATAATTATTTTTCAGTTTTCGGCCATTATAGTTTTTAAATAATGCATGCTACTGTAATTAAAACCCATGAAATGTATTTGCCCTTTTGTCCCGGTTATAAAACCATTTAAAATATGTCCCTATCACAATGTTTGGCGCCAATATTTTATTTGGAAATAAAGGTGCATTTTTTTCATTTTTGCGTCCATCCCTAATTACAAGCCCATAGTTTATAAAGTAACAGTGTTATACCCTCTTGACATAAATATTTAAAAAGTTCAGTCCCTAAGGTAACTATTTATGTATTTTTTTTAATTGTAAATTTTTTAATTTTTTTTTAATTACAAAAAAAAAAAAAATGGGGAGTGTGGGAGGTAATGAGTTAATTTTATGTGTAAAAGTCATTTATTTGTATGTGAAAAATGTGTAGGATGTAGTTTACTATTTGGCCACAAGATGGCCACAGTAACTTTTTGTTTTAATGCGACCTCCAAGCTTCCTTCCGGAAGCTTGGAGGAAGTATAATGAGGCTGGACACGTGAGTTTTTTCTCACAATGATCGCGCTGCCCATAGGAGAGCAGCGGATCATTGCGGGGCTTAGATCAACGAACGGGAATGGATTTTCCCGTTCATTGATCTCTGGGCGAGCGGGCGGCGGCGTGTTTACTAGCGGCGGGCGGCGTGTTTACGAGCGGGAGCGCGGACAGCGTCGGGAACGCGGAAAGTACGTATTTCTCCGTCCCTGGTTGTTAAAGGATGGAAAAAGGGGCGGAGAAATACGTACGCGCGGGGGTAAAGTGGTTAAAGAGGAGCTGTCAGCTATACTATCTCAGAAAAACACATATATAGATAAATACTGGTTCTACTTACGTATGTATTGCATTGTCCACGTTTTGATTTTAGTGATTTTTCTACAGTAAAAAAAAAGAGAAAATCTTTCTTAGAATATCCCATTTTAACTGTGGCTATTTTAAAGCCAATCCTGATGTTATATCCTCCCTTACTCTCCTCTGCCTGATTTTGTATGTATTGCCCACTCTCCACTATAAAAAGTGCATTGTCTCAGCATGAAAAATATTGGCCAATCAGAGAGAAAAAGAGATGTGGGAGGGAAAAAAAAACAGGAGGGAAAGAGGCGTCAGACAATCAGGCTGCATTTGTTAACTCTGTGGGGATAGTAGAGAAGCAAAAAAGGACAACCCAGCATGCCCTGCAGCTTCCTTTGTGCATACCAAATTATGTGTGTACCAAATAAGAGTCAGGTAAACTGGGGAATGATCATTTAACTACAAGAAAAGTAATAGTAATTTTAACTTTTGGATTGCCTGGTTAGTATCCTTATTACTTGTTTACCAGTCAAAAATAAAGAATTGATTTTTGATTTTATGCCCGATAGTTACACTTTAACTTTAACATCAGGGAGTATCAATTTTCAGCAGTACTGCTCCATGCTAAGATAGTGTGTGGCAAGATTTATGTTATTTTATTGAGCATTGAGATTTAGTAAATGCCTAAATAATTATATTGTTCCCTAGAACAATGTTGTGTGTTGTGTCCTGATTATTAAGTCTGTAATGTTTTACCAGTGCTAAAACTTTCACTCTTGTCCTTGCAGCCAAGACATGCCCTTTTAACATGGTATACCATGAACATGGGTCTCCATGCCCCAATACGTGCTCCAACACAGAAAGGACAATGGTTTGTGATGATCATGGAATAGAGGGATGCTTCTGCCCTGAAGGTATCAGAATTAACTGATGTGAAGTTTTTATTTCCATTTTCACTTTAAAGAGACTCTGTATAGTAAAAAAGGGCTCCTGGGGGCTTCTTACCTCGGGAGGGGGAAGCCGCTGGATCCGATTGATCTGATCCCTGTCCTCCTCCGTCCAACAGTGGTGTCGCTGGGCCCCTCCAAAATATTACAGGCACAGCACAACAGTAAATGTTGCAGACGCTTGTGCGCCTACGCCACAGCCTGACAAATTGTCAGCTGTGGCTTCGGAGGGGCCCAGCGAGACCACCATGGGACAAGGAGGACAGGGGAAGCCTCAATCATATCAAGTGGCTTCCCCAATCCAAGGTAAGTATCCCCCAGGGGCCCTTTTTTCGATACGGGTTTTCCTTTACAGGACTCACGACACAAGACGAAATAGGCAAAAAAAAAAGTTAAATACCTGCATGAAATTTGAATGCACGAAGGATGCCATCCAAGCCCTCCGTGCCATTCTGCCGGGACCCCGCTGCTCAATGTCCCCCCTGGGCCGGCCGTCTCCTGTTACGTGGATCGGTGGGAGGCCCTAGAGCTGCGCAGCCGCACTCACGTCTATGCAGACTGTGCAGCCGCCGCCAGTTCCGGCGGTCATTTTAGTGGAGGCAGGAGAGCCCGACCCGGGCTGTGCGGTCGGGAGCCGGCCCGGGCGGACATTGAGCAGCGGGGACCCAGTGGAATGGCACGAAGGTATTTAACTTTTTTTGCCTATTTCGCTTCGTGAGTCCTTTAAGTATTTTAAGTTCTCTTTTTTCTTGTATAATACATAATTATCTACCATTATTTTCTGTTTAAGGTACTGTGCTTGATGACATAACCAACTTAGGTTGTGTCCCTCAAGAGGATTGTTTCTGTGTCTACAACGGTGCAAATTACTCTCCAGGATCCACCTACAGCACTCCATGTCGAGCATGGTGAGCTTTGATTTAACAAAATACTCTATGTGTATTGATGTTCTCGTACAAGATCATATTACCACGTATACTCATGGCTTTGCAGATAAAGTATAGTGGGATGTGGGTGTCAGAGTATCCTCTAGAAAAAGGCACAGGAGACAAAAAGGGAGCCCAATCGTGCAGTAGGTCAAAACAAATAGGTAGATAAAACAGTAAGAAACTACTCACAAAGGTAGGTTGCAGGGGGGCAACCGACCACAGGAAGCAGGTGGAGACAATGAACCCGACTGGCCGACCGGGGACCTGGATATGGTCACTCTCTTTAAGAAAAGAAGGGAAACAGATCTCTACCGTGGTAAACCACGTGTACTCTATTTCCACCCCTTAGATGGCGTGTGGGGGTATGGGATGAACTATTTGGGTGTTTGGTAAAAGCATTTAAAAACAGTTTAACCCATTCAGGTTCCGTCGTTTTCACGTGAGAAATGTTCACCTCCCATTCATTAGCCTATAACTTTATCACTACTTATCACAATGCACTGATCTATATCTTGTTTTTTCCGCCACCAATTAGGCTTTCTTTGGGGGGTACATTTTGCTAAGAGCCACTTTACTGTAAATGCATTTTAACAGGAAGAATAAGAAAAAAATGGAAAAATTCATTATTTCTCAGTTTTCAGCCATTATAGTTTTAAAATAATACATGCCTCCATAATTAAAACTCGCGTATTGTATTTGTCCATATGTCCCGGTTATTACACCGTTAAAATTATGTCCCTATCACAATGTATGGCGACAATATTTTATTTGGAAATAAAGGTGCATTTTTTCCATTTTGCATCTATCACTATTTACAAGTTTAAAATAAAAAAAATATAGAAATATTTCATCTTTACATTGATATTTAAAAAGTTTAGACCCTTAGGTAAATATTTACATGTTTTGTTTTTTTTTATTGTAATGTTTTTTTTTTTTATACTAAACATTTTATTTGGGTACTTTTGGGAGGGTGGGAGGTAAACAATAGATTTATAATGTAAATGTGTGTTAATTCTGTTTGTTTGTTTTTTTCAGGTGTAGTATTACTTTTTGGCCACAAGATGGCGGCCATGAGTTTGTTTACATACGTCACTCTAAGCGTAGCACGCGCTTAGAGTGACGCATCAGGAAGAAGACGGCCAGAAAAAGCTCAGCTTCCGAGAGAAGCTGTCGCTTTTTCAGCGGGGGAGAGGAATCAATGATCGGGCTCCGTAGCCTGATACATTGATTCCTTGGCTACTGAATCTGCGGCCGGGAGTGCGCGTGCACGCGCACGATCGGCCGCGGGGGCGCGCGGTAGCGCGCATGGTTCCTGGACGTAGAAACTACGTCCAGGAACCAAAATAGGTTAAAATCGACAAGAAATTGAGGTAGCTTACCTCAGTGATGAAAAATATTTGTGGTAACAAAATATTTTATTAGTAATAGCACAGGCAACACGTTTCACGGGTCTGAGCCCACTTCCTCGGGTCAATAAAAGTTCCAAACTAAACAATAAGTCCAGCATAGGGAGCCTCATGCTGGACTGGACTGGATAGAGAGGCTCCCTATGCTGGACTTATTGTTTAGTTTGGCACTGATATTGGCCTGAGTAAGCTGGCTCAGACCCGCGAAACATGTTGCCTGGGCAATTAATAATAAAATATTTTGTTACCACAAAGATTATTCGTCACTGAGGTAAGCTACCTCAATTTCTTGTCAATTTTAAACAGTTTTTAAATGCTTTTACCAAACACCAGGGCACCTCTTTCACCCAAATATTATAATAATAAAAATAATATAATTAATATAGCATTAATTGTGTGCATAAGTGTGTGAATTGATGTGTATGCACAAAACAGGCATAAACATTTAATGCCAGCAGGAACAGATCTGGATCCTCCTAAAATTCACAGCAAAACAGGCACTCTGTGTGCCTGTGATCTTTCAATGGCCAAGACCAGAAAAGAAGGATCCTCTTGCATATACTGTAACCTTCAGTGGAGATTTAGGAATAGCGGCAAAGTGAGCAGAGAGGCCAGGCCAGCAGTGAGTCTAGGCAGTGTGAGAAAAAGACCCATTGGAGCGAACGTGAATGGTGCAGGGAGCCAGGGACTATGCCAGATTATCTGCAGTGTTACTGGAAGCCCAGACTATGAAAAAAACACACATTTTAAAATCTAGGGCTAGATGCATTAAACTGTGTAAAGTTGCCATGCGCAGGGAGTACACAGCAATTTTACCGTTACTACTCTGGTGGGGCACCGCCGTTTACCCGTTAGAGTCACGGGTTTTACGGTGGTAATATGTGCACTGCTATGGTAACATGCATGTTAACATAGTAACTGGCATGTTACCGTGGTAGCGCCCATGGCACTAACAGGGTGGGTGGCACTAACATGGGTGCTCCACCGGCGGAAGTAATGGTAAAAATGCCAATGCCATGCATTTCCTGCATGTCTAAATCCAATAGTGTCATAAATCCTCATAAACCGTACTAGTGTCATAAATCCACATTCTTTAAATATACTTCAGCCCTGAACGTTTTCAATGGGTCCACCACCACACCATAAAGAAAAGGGGCTTACCAGAATAAAACAGACCAAAGCTATAAGGTCTTAGCACATTCAACAAAAATCCGGTAATTCACAATCTGCTCCTTCTCCCCCTTTCCTCAACAACAATTTTTAAGTCTCAAAATCAAATCTCTAGATCACATCCAGTATCATGACATATCAAGAGATTATAATAAAACATTTTCTAAGTACGTAATACCACCCATTATATTTTTAAAGAGAATCTGTACTGTGAAAATCTTACATAAATAAACGTACCAGCCTTTTTGTTGTCTTCTCCTAGCCCCCTCTGTGACATTTTTGCCACTGCTTTCCTGGGGATAATAATCAGTGTTTTCATTGTTTTTGTAAACAATGAAGATGTCCGCAAAACAGGAAATACATCATCAGAACAGGTGCCCGTTTGCAGAGGCTCCTCTCAAACGTGACTTGACCGCTGGAATGTTACTCCACTTGTTGCCTTAGCTGCTTGTCTGGGGTCTGCACTGATCCTCTTCACTCACGGCTGTTCACAAGGCCACAGCTCCTGAGCCTGCAGACACACTGGCTGTGAGCAGTGACCTTGCCTGTGACTCAGCACACAGGAGAGCAGAGGGGAGCATGCAGGGGGCATACATAACTTGTCCTTATTACAGCAGAGGCAGCACATTCCTCTCTGGGTCGACAAAGCTTGACAAAGAAAATAAGATTAGATATATTACAAAGACAGTGCAACTATAAAAGGCTGCAGTAATCCCGACCACATTAGAACAGGTATAGGAACTTATAGGTTAGAAGAAATAAGGCTTAACATTTTGTTACAGAGTCTCTTTAAGAAACCATATTTAAATGTAATAAAATCACATTTTATTACGCAGGCTCATATGACAGGGGTCTAGTAAATAATAATGTGCCTATATCAAAGCATCACTGCTGTAGCAATGTGTACCCCGCTCAATTGGTTTAGTTTGGATAAGCTTCCTCAGTGGCTTCAGTGCACTTGATTTTTCAAAACTTTCTAACTTTTTTATCTGTATAATGACAGTCTGCATCTGTAAAATTTGCTTGCACTGCTTCCCAGTTCAACTAATCAGGAACTTCTGAGTTGTCATATTTTCTCATAGAGCCATGCTAAAATATGGTGCTGAGGGTTTTTATTGGTTCATTAGTTTGGACAAATTTAAAGCCTCTGCAGAAAATTTAGATATGCTTGTCCTGGTCAACAATAGCAGAAATTGAAGTAAGTGCAGAAGTGGTCTAACTGCTTCTTCTGTCAACCACGAATCCTAATAATAAAATAATCTATCCTAATAATGGTGTTTAGAAATATATGTGCTATTTTTTGACACAGGACACTTACAAATTTCTTGTGCATGCCCTGATTATTTCACATCTAGACTACTGCCACTCTCGGCTTTGTGGCCTCCCTGTTAGGCATTTGACCCCATTACAGTCCATCATGAACTCAGCTGCATACCTTACCTCATCCACCTCCCCTCCCCCTTTGCCAGCTTTATCTCACTCTGTCTCTTGCCTGGCTGCCCGTCACACAAAGGATATAATTAAAAATCCTGATGCTCGTGTACAGAGCCGGGACAAGGTCCTCTAGCACCCAAGGCTGAGACACCAAAGTGCGCCCCTCCATCCCTCCCCCCTAGCCGTCACACACTGATTGCAATTAGACTAAGAGGCGCCACAGGGCCCACAACCTCCCCAACACCTGAATATGTAGTTATCTGGATTGCAATCACTGCCATGTATCCCCTTTTCTTATTTCTTTCTGCTTCAAACACAATTAGGAATGACAGCTGAATGAATTCTGCGCCCCCTCCTACACTGCGCCCTGAGGCTGGAGCCTCTCCAGCCTATGCCTCGGCCCGGCCCTGCTCGTGTACAAAACACTTTACAACCTAGCTCCTACTTATTTAAATAAACTTATTTCCAGATACAATCCTACACGCAATATCCACTTTAATAACAATATTCTAGTGTCTTCCTCTCTAGTCACCTCTTGTCACTCCCACTTAATTTCTCTTGATCCTTTCCCCTCCTCTGGAACACCCTTCCCTCAACAGATCCACCACTCGCCCACACTAATCCTTTTTAGGGACAGCCTGAAAACTCTCCTCTTCAGGCAAGCTTACTCTCTCACTTAGGTCACCCTGGCAACTGATCACCATTTTACATCCTTATAGGTACAAGAAGGAAAGAACAAAAAGTCACACCAAAAGATATAATCAAGCAAAAGTCATTTACTGTGTAAATATGGTACACTTAAACATGTTAAAACCTAAGTAGGGGGAAGCAGGGTAAGAGAGCAACCTGCATATCAAAGTATACGGGCGTCATAAAATAACACTAGGTACACACTCTTAATACTATATTTCCATCCCCAATACAAATCCCAGTATCAGCCAGCAGTGTCATATTTGACCCCCAATATCTGCCAGCTTTCATAGGTGACCCCCAATATCTGCCAGTACATAGGTACACCACCAGCCATAGGTACCTCCAAATATCTTCCAGCAGTCATGGGTGCCCCCTAACATCAGTCAGCAATTATAGATGGCTGCCAACATTTGCCAGCAGTCAAGGGTGTCCACAATCTCTGTCAGAGGTGATCCCTGCCTCCATCAGTAGTTAGTAAATGCTAGAAGACTACGGACATACTGGGAGGTAAACTAAAAAGTTGCAACATGTTCTGGAGTAAGTACAGACTCAACACAGCACTAAAAACAGGAAACACTTTGGTAAGCACTGAAAAGCTGTGGAACTGGAACTTTTTGATGCTATATTTGGCACTTGCCCGTCTCCATCAGACTCCTCTCAGGACCACTTGGTTGTGTTTACTCCCCAAGCCAAATGATCTCAATTCTCACCTGAAGCAATTTTACGGGGTATCAGCTACACTAGAAGTGCTGGTAGAGCTGGAAGACCTTCTATATATGCAACTGCACAAGATCTCTGACAATGGTTGAATATAGTAATTAATTTGTATTGTGAAATGCAAGACTTGAACTATGAATCCTTATGGTTGATTTTATTTTAGCACGTGCTCCAAAGGGAAGTGGAAATGTGAGGAACTTTCTTGTTCGGGCATCTGCTCTATTGAGGGAGGATCACACATTACAACGTTTGATGACTCCCACTATAGCATAAATGGGGACTGCACTTATGTTCTGGCAAAGGTATGACATTTTTAGTAGAATTCTGCAAATCCTGCTGTTTTAGCAATACATGTCAAAGAGACAGATTATGTTATATTAGACATACAACTGGCATAGTAGTAGAGATCCTGGGACTGGGAGTAGGTCATGTATTGGTAGAAAGTATTTTGAGTTTTGCACTTATTAGGTTCTTAACATTATAAGTCACAGGACAACATATACTAGTTGAAATTGAGTTCAAAGTAATTATGAAAAATGTTAAAGACAAATGGTTTCATGCTTCTCCTAAGTTTGATCATGTGACCCTGTCTTGGCTCAAATCAGATAAAGAAAGATGCACAATGTTTGGTAATCCTGATATGTATTATATTGATTAATGGGGAAAATATTTTAGTGATCCATTTGCTTTGAACAGAATTGTGGATAATGTTTAACATAAAAGTGGAAAAGTGTGTTCAGTTTGCCTCCAGTCTTCAGTGTCCACCCTACACAAAGCTTTCAGTTATAGCATTGATAAGTGGGTAGTGACAAAAATAACACGGAACATTTTTAAAGTCTATCCCTATGTACTGTAAATGTTGGAGTTATTTGTGTGCTGCACCATTGCCAATACAATGAGCAAGAACACCTCTGAAAGTCTTGTGAGAATTTCCTAGAACTTCAAGTGGTTCAGTGAATTTTCTCCCAAACCATATTGTGCTTCTTTCTAACATCCTTTAAAACACTTTCGTCCTTGAAGTTGTAATGTAAAAAAAAAAATCTGCCTGTTCTGTTTTCAGAAGCAGAAAAAAAAACGTCGGTGGCGCCAACCTAGACTAATGCATGTATCGCTAATACGGCATCCAAATCAGAAAAAAGGGCGCCGTATAAATATCGTTAACAACATTAGAACATTAAAGTTTGGGAAATATAATATTGTTTTCGGAACTTGCAACATTATAGTTTTTTAAACAACACAGAAGCCTGATTTAGGATAAATAACACAGATATGATCCTATACTAAGGACTAAACGTTAACTTTTAATAATACATATTAAAATGAATCTTGGCTGCTATAATTTCAAGACTGATACAGCGACATGAGGGGCTATATAAAGACCTGGTAAGTATGAGAAAACTATCTCAGTATTGCCCTATCAATGTGGCTGAAAAGAAAACCAATGTGGTGCTGTGGTAAAGTATATGAGGATAAACCCTCAGCAGCCTCCTAACATTGTCACTGAATAAATTAATACCCCCCACCAAATAACAGTTGGCTGATGGGGTAATGGTTAAGGGCTCTGCCTCTGACACAGGAGACCAGGGTTCAAATCTCGGCTCTGCCTGTTCAGTAAGCCAGCACCTATTCAGTAGGAGACTTTTGGCAAGTCTCCCTTACACTGCAACTGCCTATAGAGCGTGCCCTAGTGGCTGCTGCTCTGCTCTGGCGCTTTGAGTCCGCAAGGAGAAAAGCGCAATATAAATGTTATTTGTCTTGTCTTGTCAAATAACACGACATGTTTCACTTCCTTAAGGGAAGCTTTTTCAAAGGAAATAATAAAAGTGCTAATCATAGTGATAAGGTGCATAAATACATTCAGAAAAACAATAAAATCAGTGCATAGTAAAGCATTATGGCCAGGGGCGCCTCTAGCCATTTTGTCACTCCAGGCAAGAAAACCTGTGCCCCTCCCCTCCCCCATTAAAATAATCTTAAAGTACCCCTGACCCAGACCTTGGTCCCAATATTTTTAATATCGTTTACGTTATTGGTGCTGTGTGACTAGCACGAGGGCCGGCCGGCTCATGAGGCGAGGTGAAACTTTTGCCTCAGATGGCAAACTTCTAGGGGCGGCATCCGCCCGTCCGTGGGTGCGGGGGGGGGGGGGGGGGGGGGAACGCGGCCGCCGAGGCCCCCCCTCCTCGCCTGGGTCCCCCGATCTGCGCTCCCCTCTAGCTTTAAGGCTGCTTACACACCAAGACGTTACAGGCGCACGTTGGTGCGCCTGTAACGCTCCCCCAACGCACAGCAATGTAACACAAGTGGGCTGTTCACACAGCCCACGTTGCGTTACATGTAACGCTGCACGTTCTGCCGAAAGTGCGGCATGCTACGGCGTTAGAGCGGCTATGTTAAATGGGGGGGGCGGAGAGGAGGCGGGGAGAGGCCGCTACGTAGCCGCACACATGGCTACTTAATATTCACTGCACTGGCGGCCGCTGATTGGCCGGCGGGACCACGTGATGCGGAGTGTCTCGCTCCGCATCACGTGGTTCCGCCAGCCAATCAGCGCCACTCTGGGAGACCTTATACAGATAGAGCCGCCTAACGCGGCTCACTCTACCGTCCTCTCCCGCACCACCATACGTTGCCTTAGGTGCACGTTATGCGACCTTAACGTAGCACCTAACGCAACGTCTTGGTGTGCAAGTAGCCTAAATAGTCGGACCCCCCCTCCCTCGCCTGGGTCCCCCGATCTGCACTCCCCTCCAGCTTTAAATAGTGAGTAAGCAGCCGACAGTAAGAGGCACGGGCGGGGGATCACTCACCTCTTCCTCGTTCCAGTGTGCGCTCCACTGACGTCACTTCCTGCAACGCCGCCCACTGTATTGTAAGTGGCCGGCGTTGCAGGAAGTGACGTCAGTGGAGCGCACGTTGGAACGAGGAAGAGGTGAGTGATCCCCCGCCCGTGCCTCTTACTGTCGGCTGCTTACTCACTATTTAAAGCTGGAGGGGAGTGCAGATCGGGGGACCCAGGCGAGGGAGGGGGGGGTCCGACCCCCTCCCCACTGCTAGGCCCAATACCCCCATCCAGCCCGCTACTCCTCCAGCTCGGCGGAAATTTTTCAAAATTTGCCTCAGGCGGCAAAAAGTGTAGGGCCAGCCCTGACTAGCACACAGCACCATCCTCCCCCTCCTGTGCCCCCTGTAGACCCCATTCTGCTCAGTCATAATCTTCGACTGAGCAGAACATCAAATATGGACAGGGAGAAAGTGGCAGTTCCTTGTACCCTCTGCCCATCCATAATGCAGCTCCTACACCTGACGTTCTAGTTCCGCTCATGAAACACTGCATGCAGCGGGCCGCGGAGCTGCGCTGTGTGCAGACGTGATTATTGAGGTCGGATATCCTTCCAACCTCAATCGCCACAAGACCGCACACAGCACAGCTTCCCTGCGCGCTGTCTGCAGCAGATCATAATGGGAACTAAAGCGGCAGGTGAAAGGGGCTGAGTTGAGCACGGGCACAGGGAGGAAGAACTGCCACTTCCTCCTTGCCCATATGTGATGTCAGAACGGGGGCCGCAGGGAGTGCTGGAGGTGGGAGGATGACGCTGTTTGCTAGTCACACAGCACCAGGGAGGAAAACATATTAAAAAATACTGTCATCAGGGGTACATTAATGCTGCAATGTTTCACCATAAAATAATCATAATGCTGCAATGTTTCAGCAGAAAATAATCATAATGCAGCAATCTTTCACCAAAAAATAATGGTAACGTGCAGTATACGTTACCTGTCTGTGTCCACCAATGGCTCCGCCTCCGCACTGCCTCACATACACATGCCCCGGGTGGTTACCAGCATATATGTGGGTGCCTGTGTGATGTCACATATACACCGGCGTAGGGCACATGTATGTGAGTAGAGATGGGCCGAACGGTTCGCCGGCGAACGGTTCCAGGCGAACTTTGGGGGTTCGCGTTCGCCTGCATCAGGCGAACTTTTGCGGAAGTTCGATTCGCCCCATAAAGCAAAATTTTTCGCCTCCATTTTACTGTGAAACACACTGCTTAAGACCCCACCCACCCTAGCAAGCTAGGTCCTTTTATACCATTTGACTCAGTTGTCTGCCTACACTAATTAGTTATGGGACAGCTGCTACACACTCTGCTAGGGAGATTTTAATTGGCCTCCCTCCTCCTCCCCTTCTCCCTCCTACCGGAGGGAGGAGGGTCTCTTCTGCCAGGGAATTATACTATTTTAAAAACCAGTATACATCATACCATAGCCAGGAATCGAACCCAGATCTCACTGTGTGGTGGGCACGTCACCCTAAGCACTGTACCACTACAGTAGTAAGTGAAGCTTGCCTAAAATTTAACATTTATGCTCAACGCAATAGAACCATTAGGTTGCTTAAAGGAGAACTGTAGTGAGAGGTATATGGAGGCTGCCATATTGATTTCCTTTTAAGCTATACCAGTTGCCTGGCAGCCTTGCTGATCTATTTGGCTGCAGTAGTGTAAATCACACCAGAAACAAGCATGCAGCTAATCTTGTCAGATCTTACAAAAATGTCAAACACCAGATCATACCATAGCTGGGAATCGAACCCAGATCTCACTGTGTGGTGGGCACGTCACCCTAAGCACTGTACCACTACAGAAGTAAGTGAAGCTTGCCTAAAATTTAACATTTATGCTCAATGCAATAGAACCATTAGGTTGCTTAAAGGAGAACTGTAGTGAGAGGTATATGGAGGCTGCCATATTGATTTCCTTTTAAGCTATACCAGTTGCCTGGCAGCCCTGCTGATCTATTTGGCTGCAGTAATAATAATCCAAACATTTGTATAGCGCTTTTCTCCTGTCAGACTCAAAGCGCTCAAGAGCTGCAGCCACAGGGACGCGCTCAAGAGGCCACCCTGCAGTGTTAGGGAGTCTTGCCTTGAACTCCTTACTGAATAGGTACTTGACCTAGCCAGGATTCAAACCCTGGTCTCCCATGTAAAAGGCAGAGCCCTTAACCAGTACACTATCCAGCCACTGTAGTGTGAATCACACCAGAAACAAGTATGCAGCTAATCTTGTCAGATCTTACAAAAATGTCAAACACCAGATCTGCTGCATGCTTGTTCAGGGTCTAGGGCTAAAAGTATTGGAGGCAGAGGATCTGCAGGATAGCCAGGTAACTGGTATTGCTTAACCACTTGCCGACCGCACGCTTATACCGTGCATCGGCAAAGTGGCAGCTGCAGGACCTGCGACGCAGTATTGCGTCGCCAGCTGCAGGCTGATTAATCAGGAAGCAGCCGCTCGCACGCTTCCTGTCAATTCACGGCGGGGGGCTCCGTGAATAGCCTGCGGGCCGCCGATGGCGGCTCGCAGGCTAAATGTAAACACAAGCGGAAATAATCCGCTTTGTTTACATTGTACGGCGCTGCTGCGCAGCAGCGACGTAAGGCAGATCGGCGATCCCCGGCCAATCAGCGGCCGGGGATCGCCGCCATGTGACAGGAGACAGCCTGTCACTGGCTGCACAGGACGGATAGCGTCCTGTGCAGCCCGGATCTCCAGGGGGGGCCAGGTAGGAGAGGGAGGGGGAGGATTTCGCCGCGGAGGGGGGCTTTGAGGTGCCCCCCCCCCCGCAACACCCGGCAGGCAGGAGCGATCAGACCCCCCCAGCACATCATCCCCCTAGTGGGGAAAAAAGGGGGGCGATCTGGTCGCTCTGCCTGCACGCTGATCTGTGCTGGGGGCTGCATAGCCCACCCAGCACAGATCAGCTAAGACAGCGCTGGTCCTTAAGGGGGGGTAAAGGGTGGGTCCTCAAGTGGTTAAAAGGAAATCAATATGGTAGCCTCCATATACCTCTCACTACAGTTCTCCTTTAAGCAACCTAATGGTTCTATTGCATTGAGCATAAATGTTAAATTTTAGGCAAGCTTCACTTACTTCTGTAGTGGTACAGTGCTTAGGGTGACGTGCCCACCACACAGTGAGATCTGGGTTCGATTCCCAGCTATGGTATGATCTGGTGTTTGACATTTTTGTAAGATCTGACAAGATTAGCTGCATGCTTGTTTCTGGTGTGATTCACACTACTGCAGCCAAATAGATCAGCAGGGCTGCCAGGCAACTGGTATAGCTTAAAAGGAAATCAATATGGCAGCCTCCATATACCTCTCACTACAGTTCTCCTTTAAGCAACCTATTGGTTCTATTGCATTGAGCATAAATGTTAAATTTTAGGCAAGCTTCACTTACTTCTGTAGTGGTGCAGTGCTTAGGGTGATGTGCCCACCACACAGTGAGATCTGGGTTCGATTCCCAGCTATGGTATGATCTGGTGTTTGACATTTTTGTAAGATCTGACAAGATTAGCTGCATGCTTGTTTCTGGTGTGATTCACACTACTGCAGCCAAATAGATCAGCAGGGCTGCCAGGCAACTGGTATAGCTTAAAAGGAAATCAATATGGCAGCCTCCATATACCTCTCACTACAGTTCTCCTTTAAGCAACCTAATGGTTCTATTGCATTGAGCATAAATGTTAAATTTTAGGCAAGCTTCACTTACTTCTGTAGTGGTACAGTGCTTAGGGTGACGTGCCCACCACACAGTGAGATCTGGGTTCGATTCCCAGCTATGGTATGATGTATACTCATGTATGTATCCCCAGCTATGGTATGATGTATACTCATGTATGTATTCCCAGCTATGGTATGATGTATACTGGTTTTTAAAATAGTATAATTCCCTGGCAGAAGAGACCCTCCTCCCTCCGGTAGGAGGGAGGAGGGAATAGGTAGAAGGGTAGGAGGGAGGGAGGAAGGAGGAGGATAAAATCTCCCTAGCAGAGTGTGTAGCAGCTGTCCCATAACTAATTAGTGTAGGCAAATGGTATAAAGGACCTTGCTTGGAGGGAGGGTGGGTCCTCCAGCAATGCTGTGTATTTCACTCAATTAGGTGTGGCTCCAGGTATTAGAGCTTTTGAAACATGTTTTCTATCATTTTTCCAGCTGATAGAATGTTTTAAAACTTTGAAAGTTCGCCTTCCCATTGAAGTCTATTGCGGTTCGCGAACTTTTTCGCGAACCGAACCTTTTGCGGAAGTTCGCGAACCTAAAATCGGAGGTTCGGCCCAACTCTATATGTGAGGCAGAGCAGAGATGGACACTGCCAGGTAGCTTCTACTGCACAGGGTACCTGGGGACACAATTTACATTAGGGGGATAGCGTCGGGTGATCAGATGCGGCGTCACAAGTCCAATTCCTGATCAGTTTCAGCAGGAAATTGATCGGGAATCAGACTGTGGTGTATGGGCAGCTGACAGATCTCTCTCTGATCAGATTCGTTCAGAGAGAAATCTGTCTCTTGGTTGATCTGCCTATCATGGCTAGATGTATGGGCACCCAGAGCAAAGTCCTAGATAGTTGCTCTAACTATGTGTGTCCTTGTTCATCTCCCCCACCCTTCCCCCCACTGTCAGCATGCATGCAGCTGTATATTGCGTCTCTTACCTCCAGCACCTGACTGTCAGCAAGGGTTTTTTATCAGGAGTGAGGATCTCCTGGCAGCAGCAGAGCTGATAGGAGCAGGGGTCAGGGGATGTGTATCAGTCTCCGGACAGGCAGCTGTGCACTATGAGCTGCTCAGAGCTGTGTATACCAGCATCGTACAGCTCACATGTTACAATGCCGATATACACAGCTCTGGGCTCACACAGTGCATAGCTGCCTTGTCCTCCTCTCTCTCCTGCACTGATCAGCATTGCTGCGCTGATCCCAGTCTCCCCCCTGCAGCTCACCTCTGCCTGCTCGTCACACGGGGACACAGGGGAATCTTCAAATGGTCAGACAGCGTGAAGCCCAGGAACCCGAACTTCTTGCTGGCGGGGGGCGGAGTTAGAGGCAGCACCGCACGCACGCAGTAAACAAATCGTGCGGCTGCTACTAGGAGAGGGGCGGGATAGGCGATTAGGAGGAGGTGGGGGATTTCCTGGATGCAAGTCTATTGGCTGGGCCTGGGCGGGGGGGCGTGGATACAGGCGGCAGAACTCGTGGTGTAAATAAACCACGATCAGAGCAGTCACAGCTGATTGTAATAGCGCCGATCAGCCGCAGTCTCCCCCCGCAGCAGTGCCCCCCCCCCCCCCCTTCATGCCGCTCCAAGCAGCTGCCTTTAGTGCCAGTGGCTTTAGGCGCCCCTGATTATGGCTATATAGTAGCAGCCATGTCTCTTGCTCAGCTCAGCTCAGCTCAGGGTTACAGCCAGGGAGATTAAGATGTATTGTTGAATTACATAACAATTTTAATGTTAATATCTTTTCGTTATTATCTCCTGTCTGTCTTAAAACAGTATTTATTATTAACCAATTTCATTAACAATGTTATTGTTATTAAGATTTCCTTATCCACCTGCACCATTTCGTTACCTGGCCGAGACCTTTTTTTCTGGTGCTGTTTTCTCCTCATTCAAGTAGGTGAATAAGCCAGATGGCTACAGGAAGTGTTCAATACTTCAGTAGTTAAATACTTGTGATGGACAAGACTTTTTTTATTTTTTAAATATGATGAATACAGTACTCATAATATGCTTATACTATGCCCAATCTAATTATAGTTCATAAAGGCGTTCTTTTATTCTACAGGATTTCTGCTTTCAGAAAATGTATTTTGCTTAACTCTTTTGAGGTTGTCAGTCCATTTTGTGGGTTCATGCGGTAAATTTGAACATTAATTTAGCTACCTAGATTGAGAGATGTACAAATAGTCTAGGCATCGCAAAAGACAACAATTCTTTCTTTCTTTTTGTTTGTATTGCAGCACTGCACAGGACAGGACTTTGTGGTGCTGGGTGAGATACGCAGATGTGGAATCAGCAACAGCAAATCCTGCCTGAAAAGTATGATTGTTGTTTTGAATGGAGGTCAAAATGTGAGTATAATTAACTTCATCTCGACTCTGCACCCATCGGGTTAAAATACACATAGGCCCAAAAGCAGCAAGGCCAGGTAATCTGGAACATGGCAACATCTTCCATGGTGTATTACTGTCATGGCAACTAACTAGTTAAATCTCATATTATGTTCTACAGCTAGGAAGATATGGGTACATCAGTATTCATACAGTATATGTTCAACTCAAAATATGTATTTCTTTTCCTCTTAGCCAAACTATCAAAAATACATCAAATATTTAGTAATAAATGGTTCTTAAATTCACTGTAACAGCTCAGCCAACTAAATCCAATTTCCCATTAATCGGGATCTCTCAAAAATCGTGAAAATGTTCAAAAAAATGCGTTAATTGTGAAAAAAATCTCCGGCGGAAAACACTATCAATTTTGCTAGCATTTTGCGATCCCAGTGTGAAATGGGCCCTAATGGCCCGTTTCTACTACTTCCTAGTCTGCAGCATTTTCCAGCACGTGATCAGTACAAGGAAATATTGCCTATTCAGGTAATAGTTTGCCATCCGAATAGCACTGCAGTGCCATTCCGGTTGGCATGCTGCAGTTTCCCACAGCAAGCACCCGAATCCCTATAGTTGTGCACGTCACAGCTAAGCAATTTGGGTTGTGGCTTCACAGCAGCAAGGTACTGCAGCCGATTCTGAGACGGCTGCGGCACCCAGTGGAAATAAGCACTTACAGTGAAGACTATCTACCCACGTGGAGTGCTACTATGCCATCATACAAATCTAACCACTTATTATTAATGGCGACCAATTGGGTAATGGTGGCAATACATGGGTAGATTTGGTGGCTGATCTACCATCCAATGGGCTGATTATCTAATTGGATGAAAATCAGTGCCTCCAAAAGCACGCTGGATCGATGAAGCAACAAATTTCGGGACAAAATTGGTTGCATATATCTATCGGACATGCTGGAAAATCTCAAGCCGATATGCTCAATCAGGTGAAATAATTGCAAACGACAAATGTAATGGAAACCCGCAGCTGCATCCCCCCAAATGTAGATGCACCCCCAGTCCCCCTGCGTTAATAGTTTGCCTGTCAGGTATCTGTGCTCCTCTTTCGGATTAACGTCCCATGTGGTTGCTGGTGCAATGCATGTGGGGCGCACGTGCAACGTCACACTGTGCCCCGCATGCAATGCGCTGGCAACCACATGGGGCGTGAATCTGGAAGAGAAGCGCGCATGCAAATCGCCATAATTTTTCGCGTACGCGATCGCTGCAATTTTTACTGCGATTTTAATGAAAGTGAATGGGAACAATTTTTAAAAAGCACAAAACGCTCAGAAAGCACATACAGTGTGTCTGAGCCCTCAGGGCTTTTTCACACCGTAAATTTCCAGCGCTTTCACAAGTGCTGAGCGATTTATTGAGAGTTTTTTCCGCTTTTTCCTGTGCTTTGTGTTTAGAAAATATATTTTTCTAAGCATTTTCGCAGAGTGATTCGCTTTTTCACTTCCTGACGTTAGCCACGGTATGTAAGCTGGCTTTTGAAATTCTGCAAATCCTTAAGCATGCTACTTTTTTTCTTGGATTGATCATAATGGTACATGCTAGGCTGGCTTCAGCATGTAGTGTGGTTGGTGGTATAGGGGTTAAGTCAGATACTTACCACACACTGAGACCTGGGTTCAATTCCCATCCACGGTATGTAAGCTGGCTTTTGAAATACTACAATTCCCTGGAAGATGAGACCCTCCTTCCTCCGGGAGGAGAAAGGAGGAGAGGAGGAAGGGAGGAAAAAAGGACTAAGTTAATAGGGACTATGGGCTACCATATAGGATAAACCAGGTCACTTTAGCGGCTTTTTTCAATTTTTCCGACGGAATCCAAAATTCCATGGAACTTTGTAGAAATCCGGCGGAATTTTCATAGTGACGGAATTTAACACTGACGGAAACCTTGATTTCCGGTGGAACGGAATTTGCTGGTTCCGATCATCCCTAGCTGTTACTGGGGTAGCCGTGCAGGACAGTAGAGGTCTGCAATCCTCACAGGAGCCATGGATTAGGTAAGAGATGCTCCCGCTACACTGCCAATTATACATTGTTAATATTCCATACTGCACAGACGATGCATGTCAGTGCCATCCATCCTAGTCATTTGTGAGATGCTGGTAAGGACATTCCTGACTCCTAAAGTTCACATGAACTATGATAGCTAATGGTGTAAGCAGTGGTGTAGCTAAAGGCCCATACACACGCTCAACAGCGGACTTTTACACAGCACAACTGTCAAACAACTTTTGTTGTTAAACAAGTTGAAACAACTAAGAAAAATATTTTGCTATTGTTCGAACAGCTGATAAGACTGATAAGAAGTAAATACAACGGTTAGATTGACTTCTTATCAGTATTATCAGCTGTTTGAACGATTGCAAAAAAACTTTTTTTAGTGGTTTCAACTTGTTTCACAACAAAAGTTGTTTGACAATTGTGCTGCATAAAAGACCGAGTTTAGCGTGTGCATGGGGCTTAAAGATCTATGGGCCCCAGTGCAAGTTTTACATTGGGCTCCCCAAGCACTCTAATTGATACATGCCTCTGTTTCCCATCTGCTCCGCCCACGCACCGCATCAGGTACTTTTTAAAGCCTCTGCCTGCAGACGTGATTATAACCAGCACAGGACCAATAAAGAGCTAATACTTCGGTTGTAGAAGGGACACTCTGGCCCAAGGGCCCTGGTGAGGTCACAATCTCTGCATCCCCTATTGCAACGCCACTGGGTTTAAGCATTGCAATACACTCCTTGTGTGCAGATTACCTGGATCCTTTTGCAATATACAGTATATACTTTGCTATCTGAGGCCCGACACACCAAAAAGCGTTTAGTGGGTCGTTATGGGTTTTTAAAAAACGTTTCCATTGACTAAAATCGCAACAAATAGCCGTGATCTCAATTTTTTTAAAAAAAAAATTGGCTATTTTGCTTTGATTTTACCATAATGTTATTGTAAGTCAATGGTAATGTTTTTTTTTTAAAAACCACATCGCTTATTGGTGTGTCAGGCACCTAAAACTGATTTTAACTTTGTGAGCGCAGGCTGAAGTTCCACCAGGAGGTGTTGGATGAGAGTGCCGCATATTTTATTGCTGTTACATTATTGAGGGCCTGTTGCCACTAGCCGCCATGCACGGCTGCGAGACGCGCGGCGGCACTTCCAGGTCTGTGGGTACTCTGATGTATCCCAGAAGCCGTGCCATGCATGGCTATGGAATTTGCTGCTGTCCGCATGGAAAAATGCTGCAATGTCGGGCAAATCGCCAAGGCAAGCAATTCAGATGGTGGCAGCATTATCCCCAAGGCAGAGTTTCCCTGTGTGGTTTGCTTGCGGATTCGGACCGATTTCCACAGCAGTGGAAAACGGGCCCTTACTATTGTGTGCAAATCCAGTTTATTAACTGTTACTATTTTATTTCAAACATTTTACTAAAATTTAACAAGAAGTATGAACGACATACATTGTGGATCGAAGTACTCATTTGAACAAGTCATCATGACTGACAGTAAGAACTGTAAGGGCCCGTTTCCACTTGTGCGGTGGGAATCGCCGCGGTAAAAATTCGCATGCGGATGCAAATTTTCATGCGAATTCGCATACAATTTCGCATGGATGGCGATGTATGCGAATTTACCCATGGCAGTGCCTGTGTGCTTTTCCATTGATTCCATGCGAAATCGCATGAAAATTCGCATACCAATGCTGCATGCGAAATTCCCTATTAAATACATTGTATGCGATTCGCATAGCGGTATGCGGTATGCGAATTCTGATGGCTCTGCCGTGCAGATTTTTTCTGCACAGAAAAACGCAAAGGAATTCTGACAAGTGGAAACAGTCTCATCCACTTGTATTGGCTATGCGAATTTGCATGCGGCAAACGCATGCGAATTCGCGATAGTGGAAACGGGCCCTTCTATCGCTGTAGTGTAATTATTATTACAGATTTTTTTCTTTGTTCCTTTAAAAAGAAATGAGAAAATTACTGTAAAAAAAAAAACAAAAAAAAAACTATTTCTTGATAGACTCAGAGTACCGCTCTGACAACCTAAGCTAAAAAATGATCATCAGAACTGAAATACCGATTTCCCATTTCAGGTGCTAACCGTTAAAGAAGATGGTAGTAGTTTCCTTAATTGGATAGCTGTTGAACTCCCTATTTCAGTTGGTAAGTTTACACATCGCTTGACTATTTTACTGGTTAGGTCTACATTCTGAAATGCGCAAGTCTTATAGTGACCACACACCATACAATTAGTATGTACCACTTTTAAAACCCTGTACTCACCAAGTACTCCCTTACTCCCTAGCATAGTAAACATTATCACAAGTACCCCTTGACAAATATATATTTAACCACCCTGGCGTTCTATTAAGATCGCCAGGGCGGCTGCGGGAGGGTTTTTTTTTTTTTATAAAAAAAAAAAAATCTATTACATGCAGCCAACTGAAAGCCCACTAGAGGGCGCTCCAGATGCGTACTTCTGATCGCCTCCGGCGATCAGAAGTAACAAGAAGGGCCGCGATGAGCGGCCCTCCTTGTTTTGCTTTCCTCGTCACCATGGCGACGAGCGGAGTGACGTCATGGACGTCAGCCGACGTCCTGATGTCAGCCACATCCGATCCAGCCCTTAGCGCTGGCCGGAACTGATTGGTCCGGCTGCGCAGGGCTCGGGCGGCTGGGGGGACCCTCTATCAGGTAGCACATGCGGCTGGCAAAGTGCCGGCTGCGTGTGCTCCTTTTTATTTGAAGAAAATCGGCCCAGCAGGGCCTTAGCGGCACCCTCCGGCGGTAATGGACGAGCTGAGCTCGTCCATACTGCTAAGGAGGTTAATCTTAGTACATAATAATTGGCTCTAAACAATTTCCAAGCGTTTACCCTTGCTTTTAATTAGCTAAAATACTAATTTGGTGTTTAAATAAGATTTATCATTTTCTAAAAGTAAATGTTATACTTGGTTATATCAAACCGGAGTACCCCCTGGAACCATCAGAAGTACCCCCTGGGGTACACGTACGACACGTTGAGAACCTACGAATTCAACAATCCAATTTTACACTAATTCAATAAATACAATCGATTGTCCCCAAAAAATCGAAAGCTTTTATTTTCGATCAAGAAATCCAAACGCATTTCAAGTTTTTTTTTTTAATTTTTTTGAGATTGGACATGTTGGAAAATTAGACCAATTTTATCAAAAGTTGTATGGTGCATGATGGATTATGAAATTGGATTCAATTAGAAAAAAAAAATGTATGTAACTATTTAGTGTACATACCAAACTTTATTTATTCATTTCTTTCTCTTGATTTTTCTAACCAACCAATTTTTTCGGGGTTTGTGATCTTTTCTAAATGTTCTGTCTTTATCCCAAAATTGTGGCAATTTCCAAAAATACGTGTATGCTACCTCGAAGATTCTGATCAAAACTTCCAATTGATCAGAAATTCAGATCAGAATGCTTGAATCAAATCAAAATAAAGAAAAAAAAATTGGCCACACACCATACAATTTTTTAAATATCTTTTCAATTCAAGAATTGCAATACATTTTTTTGACTAACTGTAACATTTGAAAAATCTGACCAATGTACCGCACACGTTACATTTTTCCGCCATTATGAGAAAAAAAAATGGTTGAAAACTCAGAAAAAATTGCTTGGGTCTCAATCTGACCAATGTACCTCACACACGTTCAATTTTTCCCCAATTATGAAAAAAATGATTGAAAACTTACAAAAATTGCTTGGGTCTGGTTTTCTAAGAGCTTTTGCTCAACGATGATTTTTTTTAACTTCCTGACGTCAGTCAGGAAGTGAACTCGTTAACCCAGAAATGAATAAATACAATGTATTTATTTATAAAAGTGCTCAAGGAAATCGCTATACAAAGCACTTTTCAAGCGCTTTGTTATTTCCCTATACCTTCCAGTGAGCCAAAGCATTCAGAAAATGGTACATGTAGCGCATTTGTGATATCAAGAAAATCGAAACGCTTACATGGGAACACTCTCATAGCAAATCATTGCACAAGCGCTTTTAGGGCGATTTGCAAAATCGACAGTGCTTAAAAAAAATCAGCAAAGGCTCATAGTGTGAACGAGCACTAGGGCGATTAGCGTCCATTTACCACTAATCACCGAACTGCTAGCGCTAGCAACATTAACTATATGGCAGTGATCTCACTGGCACTATTGCCGCCGATCGTGGCCGATTCACAATTAGCTGCAATCACTAAACGTGGTGCAGGCATCGTTTTCCTGTGAATGTTGAAGATCGATCGCGATTAGCATGTTATACGAGCGCTAATTGTAATCGCAAAAAAAAAAGCACACAGTGTACAGTGATTATACTGCAATAATCGCCCACACACTGACTGCTAACGTTTTGAGTTTAGAAATGTGACTGGGCCCTAAATGGTTTGCTGAGTGCTGACAACATTTCTCACTGCCTACAATTACATTTTCAGTTATGTAGCCAGAAGCCAACTATTAATTACCTTGCTAGACCAGTTTTGCTGCTTGAGTGATCTTGCGTTCTATGGCTGAGTATGTCTTTACATAAAAGCAGAGATCCTTTGAACTGTATTTCTGTAAGAATCTTAATACATTATATTTGGCCCAAGGGAATGTGTTAATGCCTCTGTATGTTGGAACCAGTTCAGAAGGCACTGCGGGGTAGGGCAAACAATCAATTTAAATTACAATTTACATTTTTCAAAGTATGCAGAACTTACGCAGTAGCATCTATAACCTATCCTATTTTACAGCCGGAGTGATCATATACCGACCATCATCATTTTATATAAACATGAACATGGACATTGGGCTTTCGATTCAGATGCAGCATGTACCAGTATTTCAGGCCTATATCATTCTGGACACATCTCATAAGGATACGACTTGTGGTAAGATACTTTTTATGTCATATGTTCATATAACCGAATAAACATACACATTTTGCCTTTTTAATGGCTTGTTCACAATGGGCTCTATTCTCAATGATTTTCCGCATGCGGAAATGCACTTGCGGTAAATTCCCGACAGAAAAAAAACCATCTTGACATTTACAAACGTTTACGCATGAAATTTACCGCATGGGTAAAATTGTACGCATTAATTACCCGCATGCGTAAAAAATGCGGTAAAAGTCCGCAAAAGTCGGTAGTTTCCGCAAAAAAAATCAAAATTCACAAAAAAAGGGGCGCCTTATTTCTGAATTTGAATTTGTATCACCTATTAGTACTTGGTGATATATTTCGCTTCCTATTGACTTAAATGGAGTCTGGAGCCTTGAGTGCTGTGTTTGCTGAACTTAAATTTTTTTTTTTTTGGACAAGTTTCTTTATGCAACTTTTTTTCCGCATAGTTTCCGCATGTTTACTATGTAATTACGCATGTTTTCCAAAAATTTTTACGCATTGTTCCCGCATGCGGGAAACATGCGGAACATTTTTAGTGGATGTGGAAAAAATGCAGAATTTATCACATGCGGTAATATAGCGGTAAAAAATCTCTTACCGCATGTGTGATTGAGAATAGAGCCCAATATGTGCATTGGTTTCCTGTTTCATGCAATGCAGAAATGCATTGTAACTCCCAATCCATGTTAATTAACATGCTTATTCACAATGAATTGTGAATAGTTATGAAATCTTTACCTGCACTGACACGAGAGGCCACCTGCACTCACTTCTCACGGGTAGCCTGGCTATCCCATTCATTACAACTGTCCCCAAATGTTCTTCCATTTCCATTGTAGTATCCCCATATCCCAAGCGGAGTATCTTTTAGTTGTCCCACTATTCCACCTTTCAAAGAATAGAGCAGTCTGTCTGCGTCAAGGCTGGACCGAGGCAGAGGCGAGTGAGACTACAGCCTCAGGGTGCAATGTAGGAGGGGACGCACTCAGCTATCATTCCCCTATTGTGTTTGAAGCAGAGAGAAATAAGAAAAGGGGATACATGGCAGTGAATGCAAGCCAGATAACTAGAGATTAAGGTGTTTGGGGGGGGGGGGGGTCGCCTCTTAGTCTAATAGCGATCAGTGTGTAACGGCTGGGGTTGAAGGGATGGAGGGGAGCATTTTGGTGTCTCAGCCTTTGGTGTTAGAGAATTGGTCCAGGTCTCTGGAGGTCCCTTCACAATGGGAATGGAGATCCTTTGGCCTGTAGAAAGGGGAGGGGGGGGGGGAGAGAACAGGAGCCCAATAGTGCAGTATCACCAGGTAAATAATTGGTGGGGAATTGTCGGTAATTAATAATCACATGGATGGGTTGCAGTCCTGCAACCATCATACAGGCATGCAGAAAAAACCCGTTCCCGCTCGGTATCCCGGAACCTTCTGGAACAGGGTGGTCGCTCTCCTCCTGTTGGCCTTTCCACTGGTAGGGCAAGTGTACGAGTGGGAAGTGCAAAGCACCCCTTTTTTAGAGGGGTGTGAGTAACAACTGTTTAAGAGGTTTGGAGAGCCGCCTGGTTTTAATGCTAATGGGTCGAAGTATGATAATAATCAGTAATATAGAAAAAGGTGTCTTACCCCCAAAGAAGACTCACTCAAGTAGGATATAAGGAGTCCGTGCCCCACACAATTCCTGTTAAAGGTTATTTGTTTGTATTGATCTGAGGAAGAGGGCTGAGATATTGCACTACCGAATAAATTGTACTAGGTAAACAGACACTGAAGCACTTTGCCTATAGAGGCCTAACCACATATGTACATAAATGTAAACACGGAGATATATGTCGGTCTCCTTGTTCCCCTTTAAGATTAAAAACACTGTATATATTCACAATTCATAAGAGGGTTTACTTTAAAATAAAGTGTGTCAAATGCAACAGTCATGGGTTTGTTAAAGTTAACAGCAAAGTGCATCAGTTGACTGCAAAACTTTAGCAAGGGTCTTTGCTGATCCCCATTAATTTCCATGGGGTGTAGCTATCTTGCAAGCGTTTGTATCAAAACAGACCAGATGAACTATTGCTTAACCCAAATTGATTGGTAACTGTTGAATGTAGGGGACACACCTGCCTATTGGAAGGGCTTAAACCATGAAAAAACCCTGCCTCTGATATTAGTAAATCAGAACAAACAAGACCCCATAGGGGTCAACAATAACTCTTCATGGAAAGTAGCTGGGTGGTATACCATATCTGCATAGTGTACAGTGAGACAAAAGTGGTGAACAGATAGAGTGCCAACTTTACGATCATTTCACTCCTTAAGCGAATCGTCGTCAGGAGTATGTGTAGTGCACAAAGTATGTACAATGAATATACAATAATCACACCCCCCCCCCAACACACATAGATTCCCCCAGCATACAGCCCAAGTCAGAGCTGCACGGGTGGCCATTAGGCCAGATTAAATAGGATCAATTGTCTCCGCCCGCATCCTCCAGTGCCACACCCACCTTTTCTGGAATCCAGCTTTCCACCCTGCCTCCATCACAATTGGTGTCCTGCATAGAGCATTAGTCTAAAATTCATGTAATGATGCCAGGCAAATGATTTCCTGGTGTGTGACATCACATCCTGTGTGTCTGCGAGTGAACGCCCCCTGGTTGTCTGTCATCTCCTGTTGATTATGCTAAAGTTGCATCCCCAGCATCCATATAGTCCTGCTGCTGGATAGTTGCTAGGCGTATCACATGGGGCTGCTGCCCTCACATACACATAATACATAGGATAAAGCTGCTGCCCCTGCATCCACACAGCCGTATTAGCAGACAGCTCCTAGACAAGGAAAGGGGGGCTTCCCCTGCATCCACACAGGCATACACATAATACATAGGATAAAGCTGCTGCCCCTGCGTCCATATAGCCGTATTAGCAGACAGCTCCTGGTGAGGAAAAGGTTTACTTCCCCTGCATCCACACAGACTCACCACCACTCGCATCGTTAACAAAACGCATCCACCACTCTATGGGGATGCGCTCATATGTGAAATACATGTTCGCCTATAAGGGCACATAAATTAAACATCCAAGCATATGGAATAGGGCTGCTGCCCTTGCATACACTTAGGACATAGAATGAGGGGTGAACAAATATGTATTTGTGTGTAAACAAGCACCTTGCCATGCAGTTTTCATCGCATGGCTCCAGCGAATACCTCAAAGTCATAGTGGTAGGGGACATATGTAGTACATACACCTATTATCCTCCGATCTATCTGTGGTTCAGTGTGCTGTCATATCAAGTTGTGTATATTAAACTTGCAACCCCAGCATCTATATATTCCTACTGCTGGATGTTTGCTATGCATATCGAATGTGGTTGTTGCACTCGCATACACATAGCACATAGAGTAAGGCTGCTGCCCTTGCATCCATATAGCCCTATTAGCAGACAGCTTATTATAAAGAGAAGAGCTGATTCCCCTGCATCCCCACAGAAGAGTATTCCCTGCTCTACCAGAATGCACTCGTATTGTAACATCCATGTTCACCTATGTGGGCACATAATTTATGCATATCCGCCTGTATAAGTGGATGATCAGGGCATGTGTGCAAACTAGAGAGGGGGAAGGTGGGTGGGGACCTCTTAGTGAAGAGACCAAGAGCCCCCCTATGTCACCACTCTCATTGGAGTGTACTCCATTTGGCAAGCTTGCTTTGACAGCTTTAGGGTAATTTGACAGCTCTAGGGTGCATGGAAAGCAGGGTATAGCAGGGGGGGTTGGAGGGATGGGCGTGGGACAGGGGTGGGGTAGGGTTGCCACCCGGCCGGTATTCCCCCGGCACAGCCGTAAAATTAATTAAAAAGCCGATGCCGGAAAAATGTTTTTACCGGCAATGTATCCAGCCGGTAATTTGGACTGTTCCACAAGAGCAGAGGGGGAGACGCCTAGTCTGTTACAAATTTACAATAATACTTCTAACAACTGAGAGGAGGCTACAGGCTGTTCTCCCCCTCCCTCCTGTTTAATGTGCAGCTCCCCGTGACGGCCGACTGCGGAGCTGAGTACACTGATACATAGTGTTGAGGAGAGGAATGTCCTGCTCCTCCCCCATCCCTCCCCGAGACTTCAGAGGGCCAGAGAGAAGGAGACACAGACACGTGCAGCTGCAGCTGGGACAGGAGATTCTGCTACTTGGAGAGGTGCTGTCACTGCTGTGTGTATGGATGGATGCAATGTGTGTACATGTATGGCATGTGTGTGACGTGATGAGCATGCATATAGTGTGTGTGTCTCTGGGATCTGTGTGAGTATAAAGCAGATGTGTATGTATATAGTGTGTGTGTGTGTGTGTGTGTGTGTGTGTGTGTGTGTGTGTGAGATGTGATCTGCGTGTGTGATGTGATCTGCGTGTGTATATATGTAGAGCATGTGTGTATAGAGTATGTGTGTATGCATGTATGTATGTATGTATGAAGAGTGTGTGTGTGTGTGTGTGTGTGTGTGTGTATGTAGAGTATGTGTGTATGTATGTATGTATATATAGAGCATGTGTATGTATGTATGTATGTATGTATATATACACAGACCGTGTGTGTGATGTGATCTGCGCATGTGTGTATATGTAGAGAATGAATGTGTGTATGTATATAGAGCATGTGTGTATGCATATAGTGTGTGGTGTGATCTGCGTGTGTGTGTGTGTGTGTGTGTATGTATGTACTGTATGTATGTATGTACATAGAGCATGTGGGTGTATGTATATAGTGCATGTGTATGTATTGAGAGAATGTTTCCCTTTTGAATAACTGCATCCCCCCCCCCTTTCAGTGTAACACCCAGGGCCGGCGCTACCATTAAGGCAAAGGAGGCAGCTGCCCCAGGGCCCCAGAGCTTGTAGGGGCCCCCAGTGGCTACAAGAGGAAACATTTTTTTTCAAAATCGGCCTTATAGTTTTTGAGAAAATCGATTTTAAAGTTTCAAAGGAAAAAAAAACACATTTAAAAACCTGTCGACTTTAATGGTTAATAGCAAATTCACCTTAAATGCTAGACAGCCTAAATTTGCAGGGTATGTTAAGGAGATTATTAGGAATAAGAGGAAAAAACAATTTTTCAAAAAGACCTTATAGTTTTTGAGAAAATCGATTTTAAAGTTTCGAAGGAAAAAAGTATACTTTTAAATGCGGTAAATGTCACTTGTAGTAGCAAACCTAACGGTAGTGTAATTTTACATGCATCAAACGAAAGCGCAATAAATTTCCTGACGGGGTTTCCAGGGGGTCTATACGCAGCCGCAGCGCTTTGGCCAGGGATCGCTATACAGCCGCAATATGGCTGTATGAAGATCCCTGGCATGTTTTCCTATTTTCCCAATTTTTTTTTTTTTTATGTTTAGAGTGTGGGAATTTTTAAAAAAAATTGTGGGGTCCCCCCTCCTGAAACTTTTTGACCCCTTGTCCCCCATGCAGGCTGGAATAGCCAGAATGTGGAGCTCCGACCGATTGGGGCTTCACACCCTGACTATACCAGCTGCAAAAAAGGTCTCTTAATGCCGATTTGTGTTCCGGGGTATATGTTGGGGGGGGCCCCCCAGGTTTATTTTGCCCTGGGGCCCCATTGTTGCTTAAACCGGCCCTGGTAACACCCCCTTCCTTACCCCCATAGCAAGCATGGGCAATACACCTCCACGCTCCATCTAGGTTCGTTGTTCTGCCATACTCACCCCCCCACCAGTCCCTGACAGACCTGACCCCCCCTTCTCTTAACCGCTTAAAGGAGTACTGTAGGGGGCAAAGGGGAAAATGAGTTAGACTTACCCGGAGTGTCTAATGGTCCCCCGCAGATGTCCTGTGCCCACACAGCCACTCACCGATGCTCCAGTCCCTGCCACCGGTTACTTCCGGAATTTGCCACTGCGCCTGCACGACCTTCTCCCCGCTGACATCATGGGAGCGTATTGCGCAAGCACAGTATGGCCTGTGCCTACGCAGTACGCTCCGGAGACATCCGTGGGAGTGAAGAGAAGGCCTCGCAGGCGCAGTGGTTTTCCGACTTGAAAGTCGCAAATTCCGGAAGTGAACCGGCGGGGACCGGAGCATCGGTGAGTGGCTACGCGTGCACAGGACATCTGTGGGGGACCATTAAAAGCCCCGGGTAAGTTCAACTCTTTTTTTCCCCTTTGCTCCCTACAGTAATCACAGGCTTACACCCCGATATTGACCAGGCTATTTTTTTTACAACTCAGGCCACTGCAGCCTGCTGCAGGGCCATACAACTTAGCACACAATTGAATCTTGCCCCCCTTTTGTTGCCACCAACAGAGCGTTCTGTTGGTGGCATCTGATTGCTACTGAGATTTTTTTTTTTTTAATTAGCTTTATTTTTTTTTATTTTTTAATAAAATCACGTATTTTATTTAAATAATTCTCCTACCCTCCCTACCCCTGAAGAGCCAATCAGAGCTGATCACCTCTCATAGGCATCAGGGATCTTCTTGTGGCACACTCGAGGGGATAGCTCAGTGACAGAGCTGTCCCCCATACAGCGCTGCAGTAGATCGCAGGGCTGTACATGTAAATAAACTATTTTTTTTTTTTTATGTGTAACAGCCTGCCGCCTACGATCGCATACAAGCAGGCTGGTCTCGGAACTCCGCTCCATCATTCAGTGTAATCTCCTCCCCCAGGGCTTGATGCCAATCGGCATTAGGCGGTCCTGGAAGAGCCACCTTGCAACCGCCCATCGGCGTTAGGCGGTCGCAAGGAGGTTAAAGTGTACCTGAAATGTTATTATTGGGTGTATTTATATTTACCTGGGGCTCTTTCCAGCCCCATGAGGTGTGTGTGGACTTCCTTGCAGACTTTCTGTTCACTTGATATTCCCCCCTCCCCCGGTAATCTGAACAATCACGGCCAGCCATGCGCTTCTGCATATATGTGGCCCGGCCGCTACTAAACAGGTGCGGAATGCTCTCCGCTACAGGAGCACTACAGGAGTAGACGCATGACACAGAAGAGCGCGGCCAGCCAGATATTACTGGGGGAGCATATCAAGTAAATGAAGCAGCTGGCGAGGGAGCCCAGGCACCTCATAGGACTGGAGGAAGCTCCCCAGGTAAGTATAAATACACCTATTAAAGGGAACCTAAACTGAGAGGGATATAGATGTTTCATTTTAAACAATACCAGTTGCCTGGCAGCCCCACTGATGTCTCTGGCTGCAGTAGTCACTGAATCACACACCTGAAACCAGCATGCAGCTACTCCAGTCTGACTTCAGTCAGAGCACCTGATCTGTATGCTTGTTCAGGGGCTGAGGCTAAAAGTATTAGAGACACAGGATCAGCAGGAGAGTCAGGCAACTGGTATTATTTTAAAAGGAAAAAGCCATATCCTTCTCACTTTAGGTTCCCTTTAATACTGCCTCTAAGAGACCCGAGCCTAATGCTAGGTACATACTATACAATTTTCTGACTTTTTTACTGTCAGATTGACTATTTCCGATCTGATTTCCGATAGATTTTCCATAGAAGTGAACAGAAAGTCAATCAGAAAATCGATCAGAAATCAGATTGGACCTGTTGGAAATAGTCAGAAAATTGTATAGGGTGTACCTACTGACCTGGGAGAGGGATAAGGAGGCTGATTTCAGTCTGAGTCAGGACTGAGTCATGATTTCATTTTAAACAAAGCCAGTTGCCTGGCTCTCCAGCTGAGCTTTCTGGCATTAGTATGCCTGCATCAAACACCCGAAAAAATCAGGCAGCTAATCTTGTCAGATTTTAAGTCAGAAAAATCTGATCTGCATGCTTGTTCAGGGGCTATGGCTAGAGGCAGAGAATCAGCAGGACAGCCAGGAAATTTGCATTAGTGAATAAATTATGGCAGCCTCCATATCCCTCTCAGGTCAGTTGTCTTGTAAAAAGTTGTCTATAAAAAACGGGGTGCACACTTCGGGAAAAAGTGTTGCATAGCAACTGGACAGTATATTAGTGAACATTGAGGGAAGACCTCTACAAAAAACCCTTTACTGAAAACTCCTAATTTAAACCACGTGGGGCTATCGTGTCCATACGGAAGATCCAGGCTAACTCCGATTGCAGAAGTTTCTTATCCAGATCTCCACCCCTCCTCCCTGTTCTCCACTGTTGGAGACCCCAGAAGGAGATAGCCAGTGGTGCCTGCTCATGGTGGGTATTCATATGCCTGGCTATTGGGGTGTCCCTTTTATGTTTGATATCCCCCACATGTTCTAGTACCCTATCCTTTAAAGCCTGTGTTGTTTTTCCCACATACAGGAGATCACACTTTACAACTGGCCATGTACACTAAACCTTTTGTATTGCAATTAAAAAATGACCTGATTTCAAACTCCCTATTAACTGACTTTGCCCAAAACTTGTTGCGTTTGGATATGTATAGGCATGCCTTGCAATGTCCACATTTGAAGGTGCCTGATGGGTTAGGTGGCAACCAATTTAAATCTGTCCTTTCTGCCTTTTTTTCTGTGTATGAACTGTGGACCAGGATGTCTCTGAGATTGTCGGTGTGTCTGTAAGTAATCGAGGGCTTGGTTGTCAGATGTTTGGTCAGGTCCTTATCCTGATGCAGTACGGGCCAGTAGTTTTCCATGATCTTGTAGATCTGATGTGACTGTCTTGAGAAAGAACCGATCATTCTCAGTGTTTGGTGTTTTTCCTGTCTGCGGGGGGATCAGTATAAGCTAGGGTACTCTCACGTTTACTGTTTTTGGCCCTCTTATACGCCTTCTCAATGGTATGCGTGGGAAAACCTCTTTGGTGGAACCTCTCTCTTAAGAGGCTACTTTCTTCCTCAAAATTTTTCGCAGTGGAGCAGTTCCTCCTAGCGCGGAGGAACTGCCCCACTGGAATACCAGCCTTTAGGGATCTGGGGTGTGCGCTATCCCAGTGCAGGAGGGAATTAGTAACTGTTGCCTTTCTAAAGATTTTAGTCTGTAAAAGGCCATCTTCCCCCTTCTCGATTTCCAGATCAAGAAACGATATTTTGTGAGAATCAATTTCAAATGTGAAGTGCATCCCTATATCCCTATAGAGGGCTGAGACCCAGTGGCATAGCTAAGGAGCTGTGGGCCCCGATGCATGTTTTACAATGGGGCCCCCCATGCACTCTATACATAACAATTGATACGGCGCACCAAAACCTGCCAATGGCAACTACAGTGTCAGAGGTGCAAGAAGGGGATGGGGAGCAGTTTGTTAATGATTACCACTATTCAAAGTATCTATAGAAGTGATTATTATGAGCACAGGACAGGACCAATAGAGAGCTAATACTGCAGTTCAGGGAGAGCCCTTCAGGGCCCCTCTGGCCCAAGGGCCCCGATACGGTCGCTACCTCTGCACCCCCTATTGCTACGCCCTTGCTGAGACCCATGAAATGCGTTGTCTACAATTAACCACTTTAAGATAAAGACTCTTTATATCCTACTTGAGTGAGTCTTCTTTGGTGGTAAGACACCTCTTTCTATATTACTGTACTATTATCATACTTTGGTGTTAGAGGGCCTTGTACCACCTTTGGTCTGCTCTGTGTCTGTACAAAGATCATTTCATTTTTTTTTATCAATATCAATGTTTCCAGAATGAACCTTCCAGTTTATAATTGCTGAACGATATTACAGGTTTATTGACTAAACTGAGGTGAATCAGAATAGCATGCGTACAGTTTTATGCATGGTAAGTGAAGTGTATTGCAATGTGGTAATAACACATGCACACGTTAATACGGTTGAACACATCCAATAGTAATATTGTGCATATTGCCTATATTAATAGTGTGTAACAATGCAAACACACCTGAGACGTCATTTGTACATTATGCATAATCTACTACTGCACGATAGTAATAGATGTTAGCTATAATTAGTTATACATGGTAATGTTTTCTCTAAACACCATGCATAACAGGTGTACTGTATGGATTGCATTCGGCCGCAGTTTAGTGCATTTACCACTATGTGTTTTTTTATGGAGACCCAACCTCCACGCTAGTTTACATGGTTCAATGATAGCATTACAGTGACTAGAGTCTATTTACTCATTTATACTAGAGCAGAGAGAACTCCCTGCATTATGTTTAAATTATTTAGCTAAAACAAACAAACAAAAAAAACAAAAACAAAAAAAAGATGGTGGTGCATCAGTATTTACAGAAAAAAAGGACAAACACTAAAAGTTTAGTACAAAAAGTGCTGACTTTCGCTGCCAGCGGTTTAAACATTAAAGGACACCCGAAGCGAAAATAAACTAATGAAATAAACTATTGTATCTATCTTCTGTCTCCTAAAAATTACTTTTTAAGATATTCCAGAGTTTTGTTTTATGTTTAAATCTACTTTTTAATTTTTAACTGTTTTATTGTTTTTGCTCAATGACACATTTATTGAAGTATGCCAGAGATAAAACCTATGAACTATTAACCCCCTTTTATCTCTTTCCTGCTCTCAGAAGCCATTTTCTGCTAGGAAAGTGTTGTATAGTTGAAATTTCTTATCAGTGAGGGTTACACTGTAATTACTTCCTGTCTGAGTCAGGACTGAGTCAGCCACTTACATACCTGATGTGGAACTCTTTCAGGCAGAGAAAGAAAAAAAGGAACACAGCATAGTTATTAGTGTGCTTGGCACTGTACATATCCATATCTATCTCATTACGTCACACGTCACTTCGGGTATCCTTTATTGGCTGTGTGTGTTATTTTAATGATTTTGATGGGACAGTAATTGTTAGTCCCCTTTATATGAGCAGCTGAAGGCTCTCATGCATCAGCTGGGCACTTGTTAGCACTTGGTATCCGGGGTGGACAGGTGGCCCTCCCATGGAGCCACAGTAGGACTACAGCAGTGCTCAGAACCGCATGTTAAGCACTGGCACACATTGCAATACACTTTTTCTCCTAAGATTTCTACTAGGTGATATTTTCACACCTTATCAATAAAATGCCTTTTAAACCACCAGCAAGCAAGAAAATTGCTGCATTTTAATTGCACCTTTATGGCACTCGTGGGGGGCAGATGGACATTAAATTCCTCGACAAGTGCATCAGCCTCCTGTCTGAAAGGGCCTTATACAAGCTGTACACTGACTACCTGTTGCATCAAAGTGTCATATCTTCAGTGGTGTCCCATAAAAAGAAATAATAAAATATTTACAAGAATGTGAGAGGTGTTTTCACTTTTGTGAGATACTGTATATTGATTTAAAAAAACTGTACAAGCCCTTGCACACCGGATAATGTTTTGCGCGTTGTTTTTGTTTTTAAAAACCGTTTCGATTGACTTGTATTAAAATTGCAGTAAAATCACATCAAAATAGCCGCGATTGAGATTTCTAAAAAAATTGCAATTGTGGCAATTTTTTATGCAATTTTACCGCAATTTTAACTACTTAAAGGACTTACGAGGCAAAATAGGTTAAAAAAGGTAATTACCTGCATGAAATATCAATGCACGGAGGACGCCATCCGCGCCCTCCGTGTTTTTCCGCCGGGTCCCCGCAACTGAATGTCCCCCCCCCCGGGCCGGTCCCGACCCCACAGACCGGGTCGGGCTCTCCTGCCTCTTCCAATATGGGCGACGGAGCTAGCCGCGGCTGCGCAGTCTGCATATGCGCGAGTGCGGCTGCGCAGCTCTATGGCCAACCCCCCGATCCACGCTACAGGCTATTTCCTGTTGCGTGGATCGGGGGGGTTGGCCCTAGAGCTGCGCAGCCGCACTCGCGCATATGCGGACTGCTCAGCCGCGGCTAGCTCCGGAGGCCATATTGGAAGAGGCAGGAGAGCCCGACCCGGTCTGTGGGGTCGGGACCGGCCCGGGGGGGACATTCAGCTGCGGGGACCCGGCGGAAAGACACGGAGGGCACGGATGGCATCCTCCGTGCATTGATATTTCATGCAGGTAATAACCTTTTTTAACCTATTTCGCTTCGTAAGTCCTTTAAGCCCTCGGCCGTTTTCACTTTATGCATCCGAGCCATGTTCACCTCCCATTCATTAGCATATAACTTTATCACTACTTATCACAATGTACTTATCTATATCTTGTTTTTTCTGCCACCAATTAGGCTTTCTTTGGATGGTACATTTTCCTAAGAGCTACCTTACTGTAAATGCATTTTAACAGTAAGAATAAGAAAAAAACTGAAAAAATGCATTATTTCTCAGTTTTCGGCCATTATAGTTTTAAAATAATACATGCCTCCATAATTAAAACCCACATATTGTATTTGCTCATTTGTCCCGGTTATTACACCGTTTAAATTATGTCCCTATCACAATGTATGGCGACAATATTTTATTTGGAAATAAAAGAGCATTTTTTTTCCGTTTTGCATCCATTACTATTTACAAGCTTATTAAAAAAAAAAAAAAAAAAAAAAAAAAAAGAAGTATTTCATCTTTACATAGATATTTAAAAAGTTTAGACCCTTAGGTAAATATTTTTTTTATTATTATTAAACATTTTATGTGGGTATTTTTGGGAGGGTGGGATGTAAATAGTATTTGTTTTAGGTAAATATATGTGTATTTTTAATTTTTTTTACATTTAGATATAGTTTTTAGTTTTTGGCCACAAGATGGCAACCTTGAGTTTGTTTACATGACGTCACTCTAAGCGTAACATGTACGCTTAGAGGGATATAGGAGGGAGAAAAAAGTGAAGCTTCCGAGAGAAGCTGTCGGTTTTACTGCGGGGGAGAGGAATCAGTGATCGGGCACCATGGCCCGATTCATTGAATCCTGGGCTAACGATCCGTGGCCGATCGCGCGCGTGCACGTGCACGGTCGGCCGCAGGAGTGCGCGGGAGCGCACATGGCCTCCTTGACGTAGTTCTACGTCAAGGAGGACAAAGTGATTAATGCAAGTCAACAGAAGCAGTTTAAAAAAAAAACCTGCAAAAGGCTTTCTGGGGTGTCAGGGCCCTAAGACAAGTATTCTGGGAAAATGTTGTATGACATCTGCCTATGTGTGACAAGACAATCACTGTATCTCTCTTTCTGTCTGTGCTTTAAAGTACACCTGCAATGAGAGGGATATGGTAGCTGCCATCTTTATTTCCTTTTAAACAATACCAATTGCCTGGCAGTCCTGCTGATCTCTTTGACTGCAGTAGTATCTGAATCACACACCTGAAGCATGTAGCTAATCCATTCTGACTTCAGTCAGAAACATCTGATCGGCATGCTTGTTCAGGGACCATGGCTAGAAGTGTTAGAGGCAGAGGATCAGCAGGACATCCAGACAATTTGTATTGTTAACAAGATATGGAACACTAATTTTTACTTATTGTTAACAAGGAAATAAATATGTCAGCCTTCATATCCCTCTCACTTCAGGTGTCCTAGCAACATCAAAAGAAAAGACAGTCAGTGAAATAATATAATGTATCTCCTGTCTACAAGATCCTTTTTCTAACTTCCATCCTGTACATTGAGCTAACATCACAATTGCTGCAGCACCAGAAATATGCATACTCTTTGTTGTTTTTTATAGTTAAATCATCTCCAAACCTATTCATATTATCAACATTGTTTTAAAGGTCTGTGCGGAAATTTCAATAACATCCAAGCTGATGATTTTAAAACTTTGAGTGGAGTCATTGAAGCAACCGCTGCAAGCTTTGCTAATACATGGAAGAATTTAGCCAGATGCCCAAACATTAAGAATAACTATGATGATCCATGTTCCCTCAATCTGGAGAAGGGTAAGTTTTTATATAGTGTGACTTAAATATGATGGCAAAATAAACAGGTTTTACATTGTGTATTTTTGTCTTCACACCCCTCAGAAAAATATGCGCAGTACTGGTGTGCTCTGCTTACCTCTCCAACTGGACCTTTCTCTACATGCCACAGTGTGGAAAGCCCTTCTCCATATTACACGGTAATTTCCCTGGGAATCTTTGTAGAATGCAAGCTTGGGGTTTACACTCACTGATGTGAAGTAAATTTGAATTCGATGCCTAAGGCCCCGTTTACACTTAATCAGTTGGTACGCAATTTTTTTTCTTCTCCATAGCAGTGCATTGTGAAAAAGATTTCAGTTAAAACGCGTTAAGTGTGAAAGGTGCCATAGGAAAACATGGGACTTACTTTGAAAATCAGTTGACCTTTCAGTTATAACTGAGAGCAACTGATTCAGGGGTCACATTTGTCTTTCAGTTTCTACACTTCGCAGAAAACTGAAAGACAAGTGTGACCCTGCCTTAGAGCAGCTAATGTAATTTATAGAGAAAACTGACAAATTGCCCAACATGTCAGTTTTTTTTCTGCGTGCAAAATCTGCATTAAAGTGTGACCTTGCTTATTGATTAACATGAGGTCTTTCTGTGCAGAAAACGCGTACGAAAGCCGGTAAGTGTGGCCCCTGCCTAAAGAGAACCTGTACTGAGTAAAAATATTTAAAATAAACACATGAGGTAACTTCAAATGAACATTAAATAGCTACCTTGCCATCAGTTCCTCTCAGAAGCTCACCATTTTCTTCTGACAATGATCCCTTCCAGTTCTGACAACATTTTGTCAGAACTGAAATATATCAGTTGCTGTCAGTTATATATCAGTTGCTGTCAGTTATAGAGTTATAGCTGAGTGGACAACTGATATGCCCGGTAATGTCCATGTTTCCCTATGGCTCAAGTGGACGATGTTACCGTTTAACAGTGTGCTGACCAGAAAGCTGTTATGGGGTAATGGCCATTTTCAAAATGGAGGACGGAGAATTCCCTTGATCACAATGGACATACAGGACGCGGGAGAGGAGAAAGAGATTGAGGAGTAGACTACACAGGAGGTAAGTATGACTTGTGTATGTTTATTTTGACTTTTAATTTTCAGTTCAGGTTTTCTTTAAGTGTAAACGGGGCCTAATTATTGGATGTGGCTGTGGAGTATGGAGGTGCAGCATTTTGCTTTGCAGCACATCATTCGTCACCACCATTGCTCCACCATTGACCAGCTAAACCAAACCAACACCTTATTGGTAAATTTGCTTTCTGATGTCTAATCCCACTCTTCTCTCAAACATTCAGCCACATGCAGGGGGGGGGGGGGTAATTCTCTGGGTGACCAATCACCCCCTCCGCTTTTAAAACACCCTGAGAGCAAAGAGGTCCCATACAGGAATTATAGTGTAACCATCCACGCAGCTGTGTGGGACCAGGTAAGATGGTGTCCCCCTCCCATAAGAGCCTGGGGGGGCTGTAGTATTGCCGAGCAGATTTCAGCAACATGTATCAGTGCATTAAACACAGGATAATAGGCAGTACTGTCTGATGCTCCGCAGCAGTACATCATGACAATGCACTGTTGCACACATTTTAGGCTTGATTCACTAAACCATAATAAGCCATATCATGGCCATTTTCGCGCGCATTTTCGTGTTCACATTAATTATCGCGTGACAACACGGCCGTTTTCATGCAAAAAAAGAAAAGGACTATGCATAGGGAAGGAGGTAGAGAGGTGTTTGGAGAGGGGAGTGAGCCGCTTTTTCATCAGCACATGCCTACAGTGCCTTATGGTAAATCCGGCCCTAAACATTTGTGCAGTGGGATAGACAATTGGCTTCATTTGAGGTAAACTGTGCATGCTCTGAAATTATCACCAGGGTACAGCAGGGTGACAGGGATTGCATTGGCAATGAAATTACATATATATGAAGGTTGTTACAATCATTTTGGCAAAAAAAAGAAAGCAGCTACTAGTAGAATATTGGTAAAATTACCAATCTTCTACTATTGGGCAGTGCATCATTTTAATAGTAAAACATAGATAATTTTTACCAATATTTTAATATCACCTAACCCACCCTCAACCAATGCCTAACCTTAACCGAACTCCTGGAAAATGCTTCTCTGCCAAAGATTTCCACAAACAGTTTTTCTCCTTCAGACAAACCTACTATTCTAATGTTTGAACTGCAGTTTCTGTTTTTGAGGTCCTCATGGTGCTCGCAGGGTGACTTTACCTCCTACTACGTTTGAGTCAGATCGTACTGCATGGACCTCACCTGAAGTAGTCCTATGCGGTCTTCTGTCTCAGTCACTCTGATTCTAAGTGTGTGCATGTCTGCTCGGAGGAGGGAGACATCCATCCACACCTCCTTAGGCTTGGCAGTGATGGTGGTGAGTAGGGATGCTTGTTCGGATTCTGCGGAAATGCAATTTCCAATCGGACAGGCAAAAGACAAAAGACTTGGCACTAGACGCGGCAGGTGGGCTGGAGCCACTGGTGCTATAGGGTACGTGCTGCTCAGGTGCAGTAACAATTTGCCGGAAGAGAAGAAAGAGAGGCACCGTACCTATGTTACACCTTTATTGGGTTCCAATGGACATCACATATGCGGTATGCAGTGGGGGTTAGGTGAGGCCTGACAGCCGTTTTGCGTACTAACGCGTCATCAGAGGCACTAACCTAGTTAGTTAGTGCCTCTGATGACGCGTTAGTACGCGAAACGGCTGTCAGGCCTCACCTAACCCCCACTGCATACCGCATATGTGATGTCCATTGGAACCCAATAAAGGTGTAACATAGGTACGGTGCCTCTCTTTCTTCTCTTCCGGACAATTTCCAATCGAAAAATTGATGATATGCACATGTGTGCATTCGTGTGCATGTCACAACTCGTAGTGCGCATTTGCAGGGCATTACTGGCCACAGTTCTGATTGCTCTTACGAGAGAACGGAGGAAGACAGAGCTGAATGAGTTGGGAGCCATGGGCATGAGGACTGCTCCTTATACATGACTGCTCTCCCCATTTCTAACAATCTTCACCTCCGTAATCCTTGAACTGTGGCATATGAAGGGCCACTGTCAATGAAAGTTTGTGATATTTTATCATGGATCTGCTCTGTACATTTCCCTTTGAGAAACAGGCACTTGGGATTACGGTCCATTGCTCTTCCACATTGAACTTCTTTGGAGATGCTGCCATGTGCACCAAAAAAGAAAGATAAGTTAAAATCACAGGTAGTTGATTTTTGCACCATTGCACTTTTATGCTCAGTGTCTGCGAGTTTCACATGTATCTCTAGTTGTGGTTATAACAATATGTGTCTGTAGGACTGTTAGAAACTGTTCTAAATCACCTTGCTTCGACACCATCAACTTCCTATAGTTGCGTCTCACAGACTGGGAGATAACTTGACTCTCAACACAGCAAGCAGGAGATAGACTTTTCTCAGGCTTCTTCAATGGTTACGGAGTTTATTCAGGAAACAGAAATACAGATAGATACAGTTCATCATATCCTAGCAAGCAAAGCAGATCTTCATGTTTCTTGGCATTGCAGCTCTTGCCTAACTCCCTGCGGAAGTTAGGCAGGTATTCTTATATCTACTCTATGTTACACTAGACTACCTATGTACAGCATACATCATATCAGATTACAGAAAGGAATGAACATACTTAGAGGTCCCAGTCAGCCTTGTGAGCTAGTGCGAAAGTAAGAAGCAGAGTGAGCGCCAATAGCTCACTCGCCTTTTAATACCGACTAGGAAAGAGTTAAATATGACATCATCTTCGCCATCCCCTAGATCAGACTATTGGTGGACCCACTCGTGGTGTCATCATACCCACCTACTCGATTAATATTCAATGAGGCTTTTGACATACATACAGGAATGTGAGTGTTTATAAAACATGGCTGATGTTTATTGTTCTAGTGGCGTACATGCCCAGGTCAGGGAGACCTGTGGCCTTGTCCATAGAACAGCTTCTTGGTATGTTCTAGTTCTGCTGACAGAACTGCAGATTTTCTCTCTAAGAGAAAATCCCCTTAAAGAGCAGGTCTGCTCCTCAAGCCTTTTTGACTAACTCAGTCCAAATAACTGAGGCCTACTTAAATTATAACAATCCCCCCTAAAAAGGCTTGACCCGCAGATCCCAGCTTCTGAACCCACCCGTGTTCCTTTCTTTATGTTTCACTTTTCGATGTTCGTGCTCACACAACTTCTCTGCTCTAGGCGGTTATCCCTGGAAGAGAGAGAGCAAGACCTCTTGATCTTCCTGTAACCAGGCTCTCTGGGGAGGCCCTACTTCTAAGTCCCTCTATACCACATGCTCAGCATTTGCGTCACTTGCGTATCACTCACAAACTTGCATGACCACAGAAAAGTGAAACTCGTTTGTTTGTTACTCAATGGAGCAGTGCCAGGTGCCTTCTAAAAGAGCGCCTTTATACAATCAACTCCATCACCGGTACTACTAAACCTATACCCGTAACCCTGTATATCCCTTAATTTGAAAATATTGGTTCATGAGATTGTTTATGAGGCACCAATCTCTTGACCAGGTTAATTTGTTTTACGTAATTTTAACACACAACCTCACCTGGATAATGATGCCTAAAGTTGTCATCCCTATCCAGACGACCAGTGGGTGTAGGAAGAACTTTTTAACTGCAGAGGCTCAGTCCATGTGTCCCTGGAACATCACCGGAAGCCTTTTCCACCAGGTCAGACTGGAACTCACCTGCTTATTTTTGTGTTCTACCTCGTTAAGATCACCTGGATCATGGTGAAATCTTACCTCTAACTTAGTGTACTGTTTGTTTAACCGTTGTATCAAAGTGTGGTCGTCTTGGATCAACCCCTGTTCCCCTCTGTCCCATGTTGTGTTCTCTTTTAGGAGGGGAACTTCCCGTGAAACTTTGAACTTTAGAGTTCTCTTAACCATTTGAGAAATAACGTCATCAAACCTGGATGACTGGATCCATATGGGATCTCCGCTTACCCAATATGTTCCCCTTGACAGATCCCCCTTATTGGAACAATTATGAAAATGTACCTTGAATGTGTCCTTAGACATGATGCTAAAAAAACAAACCTTTCCTTCAGCCACCGGAACTATCGATTTGGCTTCAAGGTGGATCTTTTGAATGGTAGCCTCGCATTCTGCGTTATTGAGCCTGCAGGCTTCTTCACTAAATTTGACTTGCCCCGGCAAACACAGGTACCTCTGTGAGAATTGCCCGCATGAGGACAACTCTACTCGTTTCACCTCCCCGTCTAGCACCAAAAAAGTTTGACCTCTCAGGTCATGGTGTAAGACATGTGTGGAGGTGGGAACTAAGGAAGTGGCGGTGCCTAAAGGAATGTTGCACTGTTTCCATTTGTTCACCCAAACCTCTTGAAGCTTCCATGCAAAAGATCCTTCTCCAGAAAAATCGATATACCTCCCCTTGTCCAATCTCAGTTGGACAGGATCTTTAAGCATCTCCCTGACAAAATATGTCCCCAACTGTCCTGATTAGACCTCTTCCCCCCTTATGTCCTGAGGCACAATATGTACCAGAGGTTGGGAAGACTGTACTCTCTGCAATCTTTCAATTAAGAGTACCTCTTCACTTACCCAACTAGCATGAGGATAAGCGGCTGCATACGGACTGTGTAATATCGTCCCCTGTTGTGACCCATGTAGTGTGGATGGGGTTCCCTGTGTTGGCTTTCCCTCCCCCGGGACCGCTCTCCCCACCCTCTTTGTCACCTGGAAATGTGGCTCGATCTCGATTTTTACTTCTTGTTTCGAGAACCACCACCCCTCGGCTTTCCAGCCTTTACGTGTGTATAGTTGCTTCAGAGGCACTCTCTGTTGGTAGTTCCAGAGTGTGATGTTTTCCCCCGCGTCTCTCCGGCAGGAGAATTGACGCCTCCTACTCGTTCCTCTCCAATCTGGAACCATCTCACTCTGGATAACCAAGACAAGGTACCCCTGAATCACACACTCCACCTTTTGCATGTGCCCATTGTACTGCAATGTACCTTTTAACAAAACTTTGGATCGGTGCATCGATTCTGGGAGTGTGGCATTCAATATCAGATTTACACTGCCATTCAATTCCCACTGCCCGCACACCTGACCCTTCAGACCTTTCACCCACATTGTGCCATGAAATTTGTTTTCACCTGGCACAAGTGCTCTTTTCCTCCGTCCCTGCATGGTCCATCTGTGCCAAGCGGAGGGAGGTGTGAAAGGATTAGTACCTTTGTCACCAAACATTAACATGCTTGGGCCTTGCATTCTCATTAACCCCTTATTATACATGAGAATGTCCTCTCTTCGTTCTCCTAGGACGAAATGGCAACCTAGGATCACCATCAGCACGGTACTCTTCATTATAAAAGCACCACCTTGGGAAAGAAAAACATTAGCAATTTGCACTATGCTTTGCTCAGTCAGTTTTTTTAGTCGTTTTCCGATCTCAGGAATCTCGTGTTTTAGTCTCTTTCCAATTTCAGGAATCTCGTGTTTTAGTCTCTTTCCAATTTCAGGAATCTCGTGTTTTAGTCTCTTTCCAATTTCAGGAATCTCTCTTTTCTCCAACCTCAGATTGGCATCTGGAACCTTTCGCTTATCCGACTGACATCTCCATCTTTGCTGCCAGCACTGCAACAGTCTCGAGTCGATATTGCCAAACTCCTGAAATCGAAATACAAACAAATCAATTCTTATTAATGATTTGGGATTCGCCCTGCGGCTTGTACTCTGTACACTTTAAATTGATCAATCTATACCGTAATTGATCTCGTTGCTTTATGGTTCTCATGAACTCTGTTTACTCTTTTTGGTAGATTGGAGTTAAACCTCTCTCCCCTACCTAAGTACTATCCGAAGTACTTACCTGTGTAAAATATGCTCCCGCGGACTTCCCCTTTGGAAGCTCTCACCTCATTGCAAGCTCCCTCCACATCCCCCCCTATCTGTCCATGCGCGGCCGTCGCATGCACAGATTACGGATGCCACACCTGTTGTTGCTTTGCAGGTGAGCCTACAATGCTCTTACTCATTATCGCATTTACTTATCTAGAACCTCATTGCGATACCAGCTCTGCTTGAAGTTCTGTGTGTTGTACCCTCTGACCAATGTTTGCCGTGCTACTACCCCCATACTACAAAAAAAATGGCTTCCTCCCTATAGGAAGGAGCATTTCGCACTTAAACTACACAGGGTGCAGGGCTAAGCATTCCAGCATCCAATGCCTGTATGCAGATCCCTGAATGCCCACTTGGTAGGGAGTCGTATGGCAGACCTGTCCTGATACACTGTCACTCTGTAAATGGCAATTCTTTCATCTTTATAATTGCCCCATGAACTGTTGTCAGTTCTTGTTCTTTGTGCTACACTTGATAGGAGCTGGTAAAAAAAAAAATTTGACCAATCAGTGGGCGGAAAAAAATGCACAAAAAAACAGCCCCAGCCCAGCATAGACCTCTTAGTCAAACTCTGGACCTGTCCACGACAAAAACTGGAAAAAAACGTTACCGCTGTGCAGCAGCGGCGACGGATACCTGGATTGGTCAACTCCCTTTTTTTTTCCAACTCCGGCACCCCCTTGATGCACTGTCCCCCCTTTTCTCTATTGGGAACTCATGCTGCAACACCCATTAAGGTGCCCCACTTACAGGAATAATCCCATAAGCAACTCAGTACAGACCCTTTCCTGATCTGCGCTGCTGCGTGTCTCCCTGCACCTAGCTGGGAAACACTTCCTATCCGTGGCCATGCTAGTCTTACAGTAATAGCTTGGTGCACGTATTCTGGCATTCCTTTCCATGGACCCAGGGAAAAGCTCTGGGGAAATACTTTGGGATCCGAGATACTCAGTAGAATGTCTCTGTATTTCTACCCCCCTCTCTTTCAGCTGCTCTGCCCGGAGCCGCGAGCACAGCCTGACGTGACGTGGATCCCCCAGCCCCTCCTCCCCCCTGCCATGACGTGTGGGAGTCATGACTCTTGGGGGCGGGCCCTCTCCACTGCCGCCATTTTGAGTCCTGGACTGCCAGCTAAGATGGCTGCTCCCATAGAAACCTCTTAATCCTATAACCATTAGGAGAAAAAACAAACTCAAACAGAACAAACATTTTATGCATAGTTACACACAGCATCGATACATATTGCAAAAAGATCAGCATTCCGCCACACATACTGCCTTCACAACCGGAGAAAAAAACCTTGTCCCAGCTGCAATTCTAAATACTATCCATCTTAGTATCACCCAGTGACGTGGAAATCTCTCTCACTACATCGCAGACATAACTCAGAACTGCCCGAGCGCGCTATACAACTCCAAACCACTTTAACTGTTACCATCCCAGCCAGAAACTTCTTCTGAGACGAACATTTATCAGCCGGAGCTGACCAAACAACATTAAACATATGCAGACATTTAGAAACATTTTAGCAGCACTGACTGGAAACGCACCGAGGAAAGACAAACAAAAAACAACTCACCCATTATCTCAGCTGTAGCTATAACCTGCATCCTACTGTCACAGCGACCCAGAGCCATGGGCTGTGCCTTCCTGTCTCCCCAGCTCACCGAAAAAAGAGATAGAAAAAAAAAAAAAAACAGCTTACCACTGTCTCTCACTCTCTTTCCTTTCTTCCCTCCCTTCCCTCTCCCCCCCATCCACTACTAACAGACTGAAACCCTGCTGGCTTCTCTCTGCCGCGGGCCCCCCCCCCCCCCCCCCCACCCACCTCTGGCATCCTTCCCAGTCTCTGGACAGGGAGAAAGAAAAACAAAAACAAAAAACAGAAAAGGAAGAAAAAACGAAAGGAGAAAAAAAAATGAAGCACGCAGCCTCCAAGCTGCAATTAACACAGAATGTACATATTAACCACTCCATTGTTATAACACCAGTAACACCAAATACAACACAGATAACGCCATGAAACAACGTAAATCATACATGCCTGATCTGCGGACTCTTCGCAATTCACCAGCTTTCGCAACTTTCCCTCCGCGAAACTCAAATTGGACTCCGGAACGTCTGGGGGGGGGGAGGCCTCCCACCTTCCCTCACAGCGGATCGATCTCCAGCGGCAGTTGCGAGCAGCCGTAGCCTCGGAGGGTTCCTTCCGACCCAGGTTTAGGCTTGTAACTGTGTGCACATTCAGTTACATTGTAACATCCAAGAGTTTTGCCGCTGATTCCTCGAATTGCAGCCCGTGTGCTCGGCTCACGCACACTCCCCACACCAGCTTATCAGGTTGATAAGCTTTTCCAGTCCGCGTCTATTCCGCTTGTGTCGCTGTGGAATATCTTGAAAACTTTTTCGGCCCCTCTCCCCGTCTGCCTGGTTTGCTAGGCAGCGCAGGGTTCATCGGCACCATTGTTAGAAACTGTTCTAAATCACCTTGCTTCGACACCATCAACTTCCTATAGTTGCGTCTCACAGACTGGGAGATAACTTGACTCTCAACACAGCAAGCAGGAGATAGACTTTTCTCAGGCTTCTTCAATGTCTACGGAGTTTATTCAGGAAACAGAAATACAGATAGATACAGTTCATCATATCCTAGCAAGCAAAGCAGATCTTCATGTTTCTTGGCATTGCAGCTCTTGCCTAACTCCCTGTGGAAGTTAGGCAGGTATTCTTATATCTACTCTATGTTACACTAGACTACCTATGTACAGCATACATCATATCAGATTACAGGAAGGAATGAACATACTTAGAGGTCCCAGTCAGCCTTGCGAGCTAGTGCGAAAGTAAGAAGCAGAGTGAGCTCCCATAGCTCACTCGCCTTTTAATACCGACTAGGAAAGAGTTAAATATGACATCATCTTCGCCATCCCCTAGATCAGACTATTGGTGGACCCACTCGTGGTGTCATCATACCCACCTACTCGATTAATATTCAATGAGGCTTTTGGCATACATACAGGAATGTGGGTGTTTATAAAACATGGCTGATGTTTATTGTTCTAGTGGCGTACATGCCCAGGTCAGGGAGACCTGTGGCCTTGTCCATAGAACAGTTTCTTGGTATGTTCTAGTTCTGCTGACAGAACTGCAGATTTTCTCTCTAAGAGAAAATCACCTTAAAGGGCAGGTCTGCTCCTCAAGCCTTTTTGACTAACTCAGTCCAAATAACTGAGGCCTACTTAAATTATAACAAGGACATTTTCTAATTTTGGTCTGCTGTTAATCACAAAACATTTTATACTATGAAACAAATTTTGTTTTTAATTATATTACCTAGGGCTTTAAAACCCTATTCATCATTTATCATGCACATACTGGGCTTGATTCACTAACCGGCACTAAGTGTTAGCGCCTGAATAAAAATTTTTTTTCCGGCGCTAAGCCGGTTAGTGTACCTTATCTGAGTTAGTGTGCCTTATATGAACTTAGTTCCCCTTAAGTAGCTTTGTGCACACTAAATAGCTTTATGCACACTAAAAGATGCGCAAAGCTACATCGCACACTACAGATAAGGCACACTAATCTCAGATAAGTTTAGCGCTGTAGTTTGTGCCCACTAAGTGATAAGGCACACTAACCGGCTTAGCGCCGGTTAGTGAATCAAGCCCATTGTCTCTAATACATTGCTGCCATGAAAACATGTACTTTAATACACTTAAAAAAAGGTCAATGGCATATGTCTTCTGTATTGTAGAACTGTTTGACAGACACCTGCAGCTGCACAGACAGTGAGGAGTGCATGTGTGCTGCCCTGTCTTCTTATGCATTTGTCTGTAGTAGGAAAGGAATTACTCTCACTGGCTGGAGACATAATGTGTGCCGTGAGTATTACATTTGCATTATATTCTTCTTCATTTTATTGTGGTTCTATTGCTAACCATTCCTTTCTTAAAAGTGTTTTTTTACACGAAAACTTGTCACATATTTGGACAAAAAAGCATAGCAAATGATGCAAAATAAGTTAACTTGAATGAAAACTATTGTAAATAACTTTTAACACCCATAATCATAACTTGTCTCTATCAATTTGAGGTTCTCACAGCTATTTAGCAAATACACAGCCTTCAGACACACAGATCATTTAGAATGTATATTTGCATCAATCAGCGAATCAAGGTGTTTATTCAGCAGTTACATGAATCAGGAAGCAAGAATATCATAGCATATCGTATCATGAGGCAGCAAGCAAAGTAAAAGAAGCTAGCGAAACTAGCAGTAACCCCCTATAGGATTACTGATACATCTCATATACAGTAAATATCTCCAGCTTAGCAAGTGTTTTTAATCAGTCATATCCCACTGTAGGTGGGTTGTGGGGGGATTATATGGGTTAGCTACAATATAAGCTTTCCATTGGATTCTACAATTGACGTACAATCCTCCCAGCATGCCATTCAAGTCTTGTTCTGGGTTAATGCTGACATGTACCCTGATATTTCATGGAAAATGTTATTCTCTTAAGCCCGGGAAAGTCCTGAAATGTGTTCTGGCTTCTCCCGAACTGTACAACATGTAGCTGAGATCTGACATTACTTCTGACAAGGTTGTTTCATTAGAATGAGTTTCTCAAGAATATATGTTTTAAGGCAGAACTCAACATTACGTCTTCTGTTGAATCATTGGTTCCTAATGAATGAGGATCTTACATTGCAAGAACCTCACAGATTTCTACCCATCAGAGATATGGACTGCTGAACTAAAATGCAAATTTCAACTAGAGCTTGAGATATACCCTCCTATCTTTCAGGTTTCGCTGCTGGCCATTTAACCTTATAGATAAATTAGTAAACCAATGGGGAAAGCTAAGAATGTCAACTCACTTTCCCTTTTAATGTTATTTCAGTAACCTGATTATGTAGAACCACTAATCTTACATGTGACATTTTTTTCAATGTCACTTCTGACTGTGACATCCACTACCTTTGCTACTTTTTGTTTGTTTATCTTTTTCTTTTTTCTGTGAAAAAATATAACCCACACATCAAATTCTCTCTCTTTCTTTTCCCTTCTTTATCTCTAATACCCTTCTTATGATTTTTTCTTGCACTTGTTTTGTGTTTTTCCTTTCCCATTTTCTATTACTTCTTTTGCTTTACCAACTCTGCACCAACATGCTCGCTGATTAATTCACATAAGAATCTGTAATATTGGTGATTTATTATCTGAACTATTACTTTTTATACAGAAAAATACTCAGAGAGCTGCAAGACATCCCAGAAATATGAGTACGAAGTGGCTCAGCCCCAGCCCACATGTCGATCTCTCAGTGGGACAAATTTCGTACATGGCCAACATTTTGCTTCTGTAGATGGCTGCATCTGCAGTAATGGCACTTACCTGAATGACAACGGGGACTGTGTTGTGCCCAGTGCCTGCCCATGCTATTACCAAGGCAGTGTCCTGCAGTCGGGTGAAATGATTGAGGAAAATGGAATGGCTTGGTAAGAATTTACAATATTTTTACACATATTTAACTTTTTCTAAATTTTCTATTTTATTAAAATAAATGAATGTAGGTGACATTTTACTATTTGGCCACAAGATGTCCTCACACATTATTTCCTATGAGAGTGCCAAAAGTACGCTAACAGGAAGTAGTATGTGGAAGTGTTACTAATGACCGTGGCATCTTATTGATGCTGGCGATCATTCACACGGGGACTTAGATTAATGAATGGGATCTATATGGGCGGCGACAAGTACCTGTGCGGGTGTGTGAGCCGGAGCAGGAGCTGAAGCCCTGCGGGACATAGATATACCGTCTCAAACCACTGTGGTTAACGGATTACTTGCAAACATATGTTTAAAAAATGCTAAATTAATTGTAAAAAAAAAATAATAAATCCTAATTTCAGGAAAATTAAATAAATTGAATTATTTTAGTTTTTGTTTATCATCAATTTCATCACTAGTTTGTATAAATATCAAATAAATAAAAAAACAGCAATGAGTGACGATATTATTTTATTTTTACAGTACCTGTGACAAAGGACATTTGAATTGTATGGGAAAAGAGATTAAAAATCCAGGTAAATCTATCATCTAATATTGTTAAAACGTGAAACCTACCATCATTTTCCCTCCTATCAAAATAATCAAATTATGGATCATGTGACAGTATTAGCTTTGGAAAATGAAGAGGAGGTGACTGTGCACCTTAACTACTTCCCGACCGCCGTATAGACAAATGGCGGCCGGGAAGTAGACGCCGCAAGGACCGCCGTATTGACAAAATGCGGCGGTCCTTGTTTGGGCATGGGCGGAGCGATCGCGTCATCCGTGACGCGATCCTCCGCCTCCGCCTGTCGCCGCTCACTCGCCGCAACATCCCGCCGGCCATACGGAAGCGCCGGCGGGATGTTAATCCGACGATCGCCGCATACAAAGTGTATAATACACTTTGTAATGTTTACAAAGTGTATTATACAGGCTGCCTCCTGCCCTGGTGGTCCCAGTGTCCGAGGGACCACCAGGGCAGGCTGCAGCCACCCTAGTCTGCACCAAGCACACTGATTTTCTCCCCCCCCCGCCCCAGATCACCCACAGCACCCATCAGACCCCCCCCTGCCCACCCCCCAGACCCCTGTTTGCACCCAATCACCCCCCTAATCACCCATCAATCACTCCCTGTCACTATCTGTCAACGCTATTTTTTTTTTATACCCCCCCCTGCCCCCTGCTCCCTCCTGATCACCCCCCCACCCCTCAGATTCTCCCCAGACCCCCCCCCCCCAGACCCCCACCCCCATGTACTGTATGCATCTATCCCCCCTGATCACCTGTCAATCACCTGTCAATCACCTGTCAATCACCCATCAATCACCCCCTGTCACTGCCACCCATCAATCAGCCCCTAACCTGCCCCTTGCGGGCAATCTGATCACCCCCCCACACCAATAGATCGCCCGCAGATCCGACATCAGATCACCTCCCAAATCCATTGTTTACATCTATTCTCTCCTCTAAACACCCACTAATTACCCATCAATCACCCATCAATCACCCCCTATCACCACCTGTCACTTTTACCTATCAGATCAGACCCTAATCTGCCCCTTGCGGGCACCCAATCACCCGCCCACACGCTCAGATTGCCCTCAGACCCCCCCTTATCAATTCACCAGTGCATTCATTACATCTGTTCTTCCCTGTAATAACCCACTGATCACCTGTCAATCACCTGCCAATCACCTATCACCCATCAATCACCCCCTGTCACCCCCTGTCACTGCCACCCATCAATCAGCCCCTAACCTGCCCCTTGCGGGCAATCTGATCACCCACCCACACCATTAGATCGCCCGCAAACCCGCCGTCAGATTACCTCCCAAATGTATTGTTTACATCTGTTATCTTCTCTAAACACCCACTAATTACCCATCAATCACCCATCAATCACCCCCTATCACTGTTACCTATCAGATCAGACCCTAATCTGCCCCTTGCGGGCACCCAATCACCCGCCTACACGCTCAGATTACCCTCAGACCCCCCCTTATCAATTCGTCAGGGCATTATTTACATCTATCCTTCCCTGTAATAACCCACTGATCACCTGTCAATCACCTGCCAATCACCTATCACCCATCAATCACCCCCTGTCACCCCCTGTCACTGCCACCCAACAATCAGCCCCTAACCTGCCCCTTGCGGGCAATCTGATTACCCACCCACACCAATAGATCGCCCGCAGATCCGACATCAGATCACCACCCAAGCGCAGCGTTTACATCTATTCTCTCCTCTAAACACCCACTAATTACCCATCAATCACCCATCAATCACCCCCTATCACCACCTGTCACTGTTACCCATCAGATCAGACCCTAATCTGCCCCTTGCGGGCACCCAATCACCCGCCTACACGCTCAGATTGCCCTCAGACCCCCCCTTATCAATTCGCCAGTGCAATATTTACATCTGTTCTCCCCTGTAATAACCCACTGATTACCTGTCAATCACCTGTCAATCACCTATCAATCACCCATCAATCACCCCCTGTCACTGCCACCCATCAATCACCCCCTGTCACTGCCACCCATCAATCACCCGCTGTCACTGCCACCCATCAATCAGCCCCTAACCTGCCCCTTGCGGGCAATCTGATCACCCACCCACACCAATAGATCGCCCGCAGATCCGACGTCCGATCACCTCCCAAGTGCAGTGTTTTAATCTGTTCTCTGCCCTAAACACCCACTAATTACCCATCAATCACCCCCTGTCACTGCTACCTATCAGATTAGACCCCTATCTGCCTCTAGGGCACTCAATCACCCGCCCACACCCTCAGAATGCCCTCAGACCCCAGCCCTGATCACCTCACCAGTGCATTGCTTGCATCTATTCCCCCCTCTAATCACACCTTGAGACACCCATCAATCACCTCCTGTCACCCCCTAGCACACCTACCCATCAGATCAGGCCCTAATTTGCCCCGTGTGGGCTCCTGATCACTCGGCCAAACCCTCAGATCCCCCTCAGACCCCCTTCCGATCACCTCCCCAGTGCATTGATTGCATCTATTTTCCCCTCTAACCACCCCCTGAGACACCCATCAATCACCTCCTGTCACCCCCCTAGCACTCCTATCCATCAGATCAGGCCCAATACAACCTGTCATCTAAAAGGCCACCCTGCTTATGACCGGTTCCACAAAATTCGCCCCCTCATAGACCACCTGTCATCAAAATTTGCAGATGCTTATACCCCTGAACAGTCATTTTGAGACATTTGGTTTCCAGACTACTCACGGTTTTGGGCCCGTAAAATGCCAGGGCGGTATAGGAACCCCACAAGTGTCCCCATTTTAGAAAAAAAGACACCCCAAGGTATTCTGTTAGGTGTATGACGAGTTCATAGAAGATTTTATTTTTTGTCAAAAGTTAGCGGAAATTGATTTTTATTGGTTTTTTTCCACAAAGTGTCACTTTCCGCTAACTTTTGACAAAAAATAAAATCTTCTATGAACTCGTCATACACCTAACAGAATTCCTTGGGGTGTCTTCTTTCTAAAATGGGGTCACTTGTGGGGTTCCTATACTGCCCTGGCATTTTAGGGGCCCTAAACCGTGAGGAGTAGTCTAGAAAACAAATGCCTCAAAATGACCTGTGAATAGGACGTTGGGCCCCTTAGCGCACCTAGGCTGCAAAAAAGTGTCACACATGTGGTATCGCCGTACTCAGGAGAAGTAGTATAATGTGTTTTGGGGTGTATTTTTACACATACCCATGCTGGGTGGGAGAAATCTCTCTGTAAATGGACAATTGTGTGTAAAAAAAATCAAAAGATTGTCATTTACAGAGATATTTCTTCCACCCAGCATGGGTATGTGTAAAAATACACCCCAAAACACATTATACTACTTCTCCTGAGTACGGCGGTACCACATGTGTGGCACTTTTTTTACACCCTAAGTGCACTAAGGGGCCCAAAGTCCAATGAGTACCTTTAGGATTTCACAGGTCATTTTGCGACATTTGCTTTCAAGACTACTCCTCACGGTTTAGGGCCCCTAAAATGCCAGGGCAGTATAGGAACCCCACAAATGACCCCATTTTAGAAAGAAGACACCCTAAGGTATTCTGTTAGGACTATGGTGAGTTCATAGAAGATTTTATTTTTTGTCACAAGTTAGCGGAAAATGACACTTTGTGAAAAAAAACAATACAAATCAATTTCCGCTAACTTGTGACAAAAAAATAAAATCTTCTATGAACTCACCATACTCCTAACGGAATACCTTGGGGTGTCTTCTTTCTAAAATGGGGTCATTTGTGGGGTTCCTATACTGCCCTGGCATTTTAGGGGCCCTAAACCGTGAGGAGTCGTCTTGAAAGCAAATGTCGCAAAATGACCTGTGAAATCCTAAAAGTACTCATTGGACTTTGGGCCCCTTAGCGCGGTTAGGGTGCAAAAAAGTGCCACACATGTGGTATCGCCGTACTCAGGAGAAGTAGTATAATGTGTTTTGGGGTGTATTTTTACACATACCCATGCTGAGTGGGAGAAATCTCTCTGTAAATGGACAATTGTGTGTAAAAAAAATTAACAAATTGTCATTTACAGAGATATTTCTCCCACCCAGCATGGGTATGTGTAAAAATACACCCCAAAACACATTATACTACTTCTCCTGAGTACGGCAATACCACATGTGTGGCACTTTTTTGCAGCCTAACTGCGCTAAGGGGTCCAAAGTCCAATGAGCACCTTTAGGCTTTACAGGGGTGCTTACGATTTAGCACCCCCCAAAATGTCAGGACAGTAAACACACCCTACAAATGACCCCATTTTGGAAAGTAGACCCTTCAAGGTATTCAGAGAGGGGCATGGTGAGTCCGTGGCAGATTTCATTTTTTTTGTCGCAAGTTAGAAGAAATGGAAACTTTTTTTTTTGTCACAAAGTGTCATTTTCCGCTTACTTGTGACAAAAAATAATATCTTCTATGAACTCACTATGCCTCTCAGTGAATACTTTGGGATGTCTTCTTTCCAAAATGGGTTCATTTGGGGGGTATTTATACTATCCTGGAATTCTAGCCCCTCATGAAACATGACAGGGGGTCAGAAAAGTCATAGATGCTTGAAAATGGGAAAATTCACTTTTTGCACCATAGTTTGTAAACGCTATAACTTTTACCCAAACCAATAAATATACACTGAATGGGTTTTTTTTTATCCAAAACATGTTTGTCCACATTTTTCGCGCTGCATGTATACAGAAATTTTACTTTATTTGAAAAATGTCAGCACAGAAAGTTAAAAAAATCATTTTTTTGCCAAAACTCATGTCTTTTTTGATGAATATAATAAAAAGTAAAAATCGCAGGAGCAATCAAATAGCACCAAAAGAAAGCTTTATTAGTGACAAGAAAAGGAGCCAAAATTCATTTAGGTGGTAGGTTGTATGAGCGAGCAATAAACCGTGAAAGCTGCAGTGGTCTGAATGGAAAAAAAGTGGCCGGTCCTTAAGGGGTAGAAAGCCCTAGGTCCTCAAGTGGTTAAAAAGTAAACACAGAGACAACAGGAGCCCAAATTGTGCAATATGTCACTAAAAAGGAAGATGTATGAGAAATGAAAACTGGTAGTCACAAAGGTGGGTTGCTCGGAGGGAAACCAACCACATCAAAAAGGTGGAGACTCACAACAACCCCGACTCCATTTGGGTGTCAGGAGTACATTGGATTTGGTCACTCTCTTGTGAAAGAAACTAGTACTGGTTGTGGCGGAGCCGCCTGAGACCAAAAGACCCCTCCAAGGGAGGAAGAAAAGCACAAATGGGGTAAGAGGCGCCCAGGAATATATAAAATTAGGTTAAAAACAATCTAAAGTAAAATGAGAAGGAGGTGGCTTGCCTCAATAATGACAACTTCATTCAAAAATTACATTTAATATGCACTGGCAACACATTTTGTGGTCTGAGCCCACTTCTTCAAGACAATTTGTAGTGCCTATAATAATTAAAAATAAGGCACTCAGTGTTCAAATGCCAAATACAATAGACATATACACCTATATAAAATATTAATATTGCAATGTAGCATTCTTATACATGAAAAAACTTAACTGCGTTAACCTCCTTGTGATTGCCTAATGCCAATTGTCACAAGTTGGCTCCCCCAGGACCGCCTGACACCGATTTGCATCTAGTCCTGGGGGAGGAGAATAGCGTGGAATGCTGAACTCCGGCAACAGTCTGCCTGCAGGAAGCGATGGATGGAGCAGCGGAGGCCACTGAGGACTGGCTGCCTGAACAGGCCTCAGTGTTGGCAGGAGTGGCAGAGGGGGTTCTGGTGCTCCGAGTCTGACCACTGCCAGCAGCCAACTTGCTCCAGCCACATGATGTAGGGTTCTTGTACTTTAAAATCGGGGTTGGACTTTAAAGCAAATCAGCACGGAGTGACAGACAGCAGAGTAAAAGACACTAGTGCACACTAACTGTCACACTGACACTGCTCAGCACAGCAGTTCTGTAGTAAGCTAACACAGTAGTATTACTCTAACAACTAACTAGCACTGACTGCAGTACTAACTACACAATAACACAGTAATCCTATTCCCTAACCTGAATAAGCCAGTCTGCTTGTTACCATCATTAAGTTCTATAGTTAACTTCCTATCCCATCCAGGCCTCTGGCATACGTGACATGATGCGGTGCCACGCTGGTCCGTTTACTTAACTGCTTTGGTCTCCTGGACGTACTAGCTACGCCCAGGAGGCCATGTGCGCGTCCGCGCTCCCGCGGCCGATCTGGCCGCGGATCGTTAGCCTGGCAATCAGTGAATCGGGCTATGGTGCCCGATCACTGATTCCTGTCCCGCACAGAAAAAGTGACAGCTTCTCTCAGAAGCTGCGCTTTTTTTGGCTGTTGCGTGTCCCATGCGTCTCTCTAAGCGTATGTTACGCTTAAAGTGACGTCATGTAAACAAACTCATGGCCGCCATCTTGTGGCCAAAAAGTAAAATTACAACTAAAAGTAAAAAAAATAAAACTCAACACACATTTACACTCTAAGACTACTGTTTACATCCCACCCTCCCAAAAAATACCCAAATAAAATGTTTAATATAAAAAAAAAAAAAATTACAAAAAAAAAAACAAAACAGGAATTATTTACCTAAGGGTCTAAACTTTTTAAATATCAATGTAAAGATGAAATATTTATATATATTTTTTTATTTTAAACTTGTAAATAGTGATAGATGCAAAACGGAAAAAATGCACCTTTATTTCCAAATAAAATATTGTCGCCATACATTGTGATAGGGACATAATTTTAACGGTGTAATAACTGGGACATATGGGCAAATACAGTTAGTGAGTTTTAATTATGGAGGCATGTATTATTTTAAAACTATAATGGCTGAAAACTGAGAAATAATGAATTTTTTCCGTTTTTTTCTTATTCTTCCTGTTAAAATGCATTTACAGTAAAGTGGCTCTTAGCAAAATGCACCACCCAAAGAAAGCCTAATTGGTGGTGGAAAAAACAAGATATAGATCAGTTCATTGTGATAAGTAGTGATAAAGTTATAGGCTAATGAATGGGAGGTGAAAATTGCTCGGATGCATAAAGTGAAAACGACTGAAGGTTGAAGTGGTTAAAGGAATACTATCAATACCCAAGAGTTCTAAAATGACAATGTACAAATAATGTCTAAGTAGCTGTGTAAACATTTTCCTACTTTTCATGTTAAATATCAGAGGCAAAAGCTGTAATTTATTGAGGGTAGGATTTAGCTATATTGGGACAAATCAATTGCAGAAGGGGCGTTTGCTTCAATGCACAGCCAGAGTTGCATATCAGACTACAGAAAGCAAATATCAAACATATCAAACTCTGAAAGCAAAAACAGTATGAAAAGCTGTGACAATTAGTTACGTTTCCTCTGCTCTCTTCAGACACTTCAGTCAGAAACACAGGACACAGAAGCTGCAGCTGTTGGGAGCTCTTTCTCTCTGTCACACACAGAGCTACACATAGAGTTAACTGATCAAGTGTGAGGGGAATTTCCCCTCTCCTCATGGCTCAGTCTGCCGTCAGTTTTGGCGGTCAGTAAAGTTTGAAAGTATTTTGATAACAGTAAACAAAGAAGTTGCTACTAAAATGTATACACCAGTACTTAGCAGCACTTCCCAAACAATTCCTGTGTCAATTTAAAAAAAATTGTGAATCGATAGTATTCCTTTAAGGATAAAGCACTAACTTAATAAAAAAGTAATGTAAATGACATTATCTTTTTTTCAAAAAAATAAATACTTTTTAAAAAATAAATAATGCCCAAGCTGGTCCGTTCAGTTGAGCGCACATGCAGCACCCACACACCTAAGGGCCTTACAGACCTGTTACCACCCAATCTTGCATGGCTGCATGGTCGCATAACTAGTTAGCATGGTAGAGCTCCAGGGCCTCTCTTATCACTGTATTGTGTTTGCACTATTGCAAAAGTCTGTGTCAGTGTGATACTCCACAGACAGAACACTGTCACTGATGCACAGGTATGGCACCTTCTAGTGTGATATAATTGTGTGTCACAGCCCACATTACACAAGCAAAGCAGACTACTTCCACTGCAGCAGGGCCTCTGTTACCACTGTGTTGTGTTTGCACTATTGCATAGCTCTGTGTCTGTGTGATACTCCACAGACAGAACACTGTCACTGAGGGGCTGGGGGGAGGATGAGCCCTTTTGTATCCTCCGGTATCCATCCTTGTTAAAATGGGGTCTTTCATGCTGTCCTGCCTGTTGAGGGACCCCCGTATACAAAGGCTCAAGGAGAACGACCTGTACTGGGTGGCAACGCTACTGGACCCTTGCTACAAGCACAAAGTGGTAGAAATGTTACGGAGGTCTTACCACTTTTAAACCCTTAGCTCCTCTTGATGTTTGTATGCCTCTCTTAGTAAGCATACTGTGATGTGATGGGCAAAAAATGATGCCAGTTGTTCCCAACACTTAAAAGATAGAAGAGCTTATCACACAGCTGAATGGAAGGCTCATGGTGAAGGAATTAGCTTGTGGGCATATTTGCAGGGTGCTGGCACTCGCATTGTCCTGGGCCAGTTCCAGTACATGTGGCACAATTTGAAAGTCAACCTTTGTAGATGGTCAGGGCTGAGGTTTGCAGTGTTCATTACATATATAGTGAGTGGGAATGCCACATCCTTGCCTGACATGGTGGGAAAGCAGGAAAAAATCCACCCAGTCGCAGTTGGTGACAGTGTTGTCCATGATGGTACCAGGAGCAGGAGTGACAAATTCTCCGTACGCGGAGCAGTACAAATTGGTGCTGATCCTTTTCTGCACTACAATGACAATCATGCAACGGGAATCATTTTCAAAAGTACCAAAGCAGATCTGTAACTGCGGGATCTCATAAACCTGCACTGTGCTGAGCTGTCCATCTGACACTCCATCTCGGTACACCACAATCTTCTCTGGCAGTGCATGATTTACCTCATAGTATTTCTGGAAGTGGCCACAGCGCACAGCTTCAAGCCATCCATAATCTCCTGATGTGGAAGCTGAAAGACTACACAGGAGTACCAGCGGGGTGGGCAAGAATTTATGCTGGCCACAAAGCCTGTCACTTCGCGGGAACTACGGCCGGCATCATGGTAGAATCATTCTGATCACCATCAGATTTTTCAAAGGAATGTCCACTCCCCACAGCCCTCTCCAAGCTTGCAATATATTTGCAGCAAACTTTTCTGTGCAATGCTTCTCAGTTTTGTTGGATCAGAGATTGCTTTTACATTCACAACTTGAGAAGGCACATGTGTTTGTACACAGTACAACTTCTTTATGGCACCGTACAGGTCGTCTCTGGTTCCTGATATTATGATTAGGAGAAGGTGCACCCTTGCCTCCCCTTCTACTAATGACTTGGTAATTTTCCTGCCTGCTGCCAGCCTGCCACCAACTGAACACACCAATGGCAATTGGCAAGCCTCCACTGCGTGGCTCTGCAGTGGAGTTGCTGCCACCTCCACCACGGATTGCAGGCAGACCTGCTGCCAGCTTGACACCTGCTGACTTAACTTTTCAGGAAAAAAAATGGAGAATTTTATACATAACTTTTCCATTTTCAATTTGTCAAACACAAAAATTGTATTTTTTTATTTGTCATAATTAACTTTGTCAAACAAGGTAAACAAAAAAAAAAGGAGGGTGCCAGTTCACGCATACCACCACCACCCTCCCTTCTCATTCATCATTCTTTAGACACCATGACAAAGTTTCAGGTAGCCTGCATTTTATTGCTTGCAAGCCTCCACTGCATGGCTCTGCATTCGAGTTGGTGGTGGCACCAGCACCATGAATGGCAGGCAGGCCTGCTGCCAGCCTGGCACCTGCTGACTTAAACATTTCAGAAAAAAAACATTGTAGAATTTTATAAATAACTTTTCAAAACAAAAATTGTATTTTTCAATTTGTCATAATTAACTTTGTCAAACAAGGTAAAATGAAAAGAAAAGGCTGGTGCCAGGTCATGCATATCACCCACCACCACCCTCCCTTCTTATTCTTCATTCTTCAGACACCATGATAGAGTTTCAGATAGCCTGCATTTCATTCCTTGCAACCCTCCACTGCATGGCTCTGCAGTGGAGTTGGTGACACCACCCCCACCACGAATGGCAGGCAGGCCTGCTGCCAGCCTGACACCTGCTGACTTAACTTTTTTTTTTTGTAATAATCATCAAAATTATATAAATATTACCTTGACATTTTGTGATTTTTATAAATTAATTTGTATTTTTTTAATTTGATATAAATAACAAATCTATACATAAATAACTTTAAACATAATTTATTTATCAAATGAAAAAAGGTCTGCACGATGCCTCCTCGATCCACAAGTTTATTCAGGACGTATCCCAAACAGATAAAAGAGTACTTTGACTGACATGTTTCGAACCTACATGGTTCTTAATCATAGCCATTTTATGGCTTCCATCTACAAGATTTTATAGAGGGTGATGGGCAAAACCAGGGGGAGTGGCAGGCTGACCACACCTAAGATGGGTAGTGGCCAGAAACTGCGTCCTCTATACTGCCTGCCACATCAGCCTTTACAATGTTGTGTACGTAAATTTAAAACATTTCTTAAAACAAAAAAATGATACGCAAATAAAATGCCAGGCAAGACACCAGGCAAGGCATACGCACTCGAAAATAAAGACACAGCTGCATATCTCTAGATGACAAAGATAGATACATTCAAAAGGCTCTCCAAGAGGCCCAAAAACAAACTCATGACAAACTCCAAATGCAAATAGGAGCCCAACCAAGGGGAGGGGAAGGGAAAAGGGGGGGAGGAGAGAGAGGGGAGAGGAATGTGAGTTGAGCGGTATTTTTCTTCGTCTACTGATAATTTATTTATCAATAACTTTTACAAATAGGCCCAAGAAGAAAATACAAATTCACCTGTACACTGAGCCAGTCTGCCTTAGTTGAGCATACATGCAGCACCCACACACCTAATGGCCTTACCTTTTAGCGCTAAATCTCAGAAAATGCGGTGTTTGGTCTGTCAGTGTGAAGTGGGCAAAACCCTTACATTATCACTCTGGGCATTTTAAAGCAGCCCTTTTCCTCAAATGTGGGAATGTGCTGAGATTTCTGCCCTTTAACCCCCTTGGCGGTATGAAAAATACCGCCAGGGGGAAGCGCAACAGTTTTTTTTTTTTTTTATTTTTTTTTATCATGTAGCGAGCCGAGGGCTCGCTACATGATAGCCGCTGCTCAGCGGCATCCCCCCAGCCCCGCCGATCGCCTCCGGCGATAGGCGATCAGGAAATCCTGTTCAAAGAACGGGATTTCCTGGAGGGCTTCCCCCGTCGCCATGGCGACGGGGCGGGATGACGTCACCGACGTCAGCGACGTCGGGACGTCATTGGGAGACCCGATCCACCCCTCGGCGCTGCCTGGCACTGATTGGCCAGGCAGCGCTCGGGGTCTGGGGGGGGGGGGGGGCGCCGCACCGGATAGCGGCGATCGGGCGCGCGGCGGCGGCGATCGGGGTGCTGGCGCAGCTAGCAAAGTGCTAGCTGTGTCCAGCAAAAAAAAAATTAAGTAAATCGGCCCAGCAGGGCCTGAGCGGCACCCTCCGGCGGCCTACCCCGTGTCACACACGGGGTTACCGCCAAGGAGGTTATGGATTAAAACCCGTCAACTCTGTAATTTATGCTGGGACTTTTTGCATGGATCACTGTCCAGGTGATAGAGAGCCTTTGAAACTAGTTTTCCATCATTTTTGTGGCCAGAAACAGTCTTTGTAGTTTGTGAAATTTGGCTGCCCATTAAGTCTATGGAGGTTCGCCCGGTCCGCGTGAATTCCAAACTTTTTCCGGATGTTTGGATTCGACGTTCATGAACCCAAAATCTGATGTTCAGGACATCTCTAATCGTGAATTGAATAAGAATAATTTTAGAAAGTCCAAGGGGTTAACGACAGTATCACAAATAGTCAGCATTACAGATTTTTTGAGACACTAATAACAATGCCACATCTTAAAATTGGCTGTCAGCTTTCATAGGAAAATATGCAAATAGTTCTGCTTCACATTAATTGTTAAACACATTACCCTGCATTTCAACTTTGCTCTAAAACATTATTTACAGCATATTATATGCAAAAAGCTTTTTTTTTACTAGACCAGCATTAGAAGGGTTAAACACAGATGTTTAAAGTTCCATGGAGAGATATGCAGAAGTTCAGATTGTTACATTCTATTTAGTTATATGTATCTATTGAGAAATGTTACACACTCTTTGGCTGTCCTCCAACTCCTTCTCAGTCAGAGAGAGTGAGTCACATTCAACACTTAGATACATTT